>NW_019266057.1:0-8415 GCF_002742605.1 Olea europaea var. sylvestris | reverse complement strand
AATCCAAAATGGTCGCTACATTTCCAAAAAGTACTTATGGGCCCAAAACGGACACCGTGTGCCAAAGTTATGCTCAATTCTTCATCCGTCGACTCTCCAAGCGTTCTCAATATACAAGAGCTCATTCCTTAGGAAAATGGCCAAAATCACTCATACGTCACGACGAAGTGGTGAGTTTAATCCAAAACGGTGGCTACATTTCAAAAAAGTACTTATGGGCCCAAAACGGACACCGTGTGCAAAAGTTACGCTCAATTCTTCGTCTGCCGACTCTCCAAGCATTCCAAATATGCGAGTGCTCATTCTTTCGAAAAATGGCCAAAATCCCTCATACGTCACGACAAAGTGGTGAGTTCAATCCAAAACGGTCGCTACATTTCCAAAAACTTCTTATGGACCCAAAATGGACACCTGTGCAAAAGTTACGCTCAATTCTTCGTCCACCGACTCTCCAAGCGTTCTAAATATGCAAGTGCTCCTTCTTTTGAAAAATGACCAAAATCCCTCGTACGTCATGATGAATTGGTGAGTTCAATCCAATACGGTCGTTACATTTCCAAAAAGTTCTTATGGGCCAAAAACGGATAACGTGTGCAAAAGTTACGCTTAATTCTTCGTCCCCCGACTCTCAAGGCGTTCTAAATATACAAGAACACATTCCTTTGAAAAATGGCCAAAATCACTCGTACGTCGCGACGAAGTGGTGAGTTCAATCCGAAACGGTCGCTACATTTCCAAAAAGTTCTTATGGGCCCAAAACGGACACCGTGTGCAAAAGTTACGCTCAATTCTTCGTCCGCCGACTCTCCAAGCGTTCTAAATATGCAAGTGCTCATTCTTTCGAAAAATGGCCAAAATCACTCGTACGTCACGATGAAGTGGTGAGTTCAATCCAAAACGGTCGCTACATTTCCAAAAAGTTCTTATTGGCCCAAAACAGACACCATGTGCAAAAGTTATGCTCAATTCTTCGTCCGTCGACTCTCCAAGCGTTCTCAATATACAAGCGCTCATTCCTTCGAAAAATGGCCAAAATCACTCGTACGTCACGACGAAGGGGTGAGTTCAATCCAAAACGGTCGCTACATTTCCAAAAAGTACTTATGGGTCCAAAACGGACACCGTGTGCCAAAGTTATGCTCAATTCTTCGTCCGTCGACTCTCCAAGCGTTCTCAATATTCAAGCGCTCATTCCTTCGAAAAAAGGCCAAAATCACTCGTACGTCACGACGAAGGGGTGAGTTCAATCCAAAACGGTCGCTACATTTCCAAAAAGTACTTATGGGTCCAAAACGGACACCGTGTGCCAAAGTTATGCTCAATTCTTCGTCCGTCGACTCTCCAAGCGTTCTCAATATTCAAGCGCTCATTCCTTCGAAAAAAGGCCAAAATCACTCGTACGTCACGACGAAGGGGTGAGTTCAATCCAAAACGGTCGCTACATTTCCAAAAAGTTCTTATGGGCCCAAAACGGACACCGCGTGCAAAAGTTACGCTCAATTCTTCATCCGCCGACTCTCCAAGCGTTCTAAATATGCAAGTGCTCATTCTTTTGAAAAATGACCAAAATCCCTCGTACGTCATGACGAATTGGTGAGTTCAATCCAATACGGTCGTTACATTTCCAAAAAGTTCTTATGGGCCAAAAATGGATAACGTGTGCAAAAGTTACGCTTAATTCTTCGTCCCCCGACTCTCAAGGCGTTCTAAATATACAAGAACACATTCCTTTGAAAAATGTCCAAAATCACTCGTACATCACGACGAAGTGGTGAGTTCAATCCAAAACGGTCGCTACATTTCCAAAAAGTTCTTATGGGCCCAAAACAGACACCGTGTGCAAAAGTTACCCTCAATTCTTCGTCTGCCGACTCTCCAAGCATTCCAAATATGCGAGTGCTCATTCTTTCGAAAAGTGGCCAAAATCCCTCGTACATCACGACGAAGTGGTGAGTTCAATCCAAAACGGTCGCTACATTTCCAAAAAGTTCTTATGGGCCCAAAACAGACACCGTGTGCAAAAGTTACCCTCAATTCTTCGTCTGCCGACTCTCCAAGCATTCCAAATATGCGAGTGCTCATTCTTTCGAAAAGTGGCCAAAATCCCTCGTACATCACGACGAAGTGGTGAGTTCAATCCAAAACGGTCGCTACATTTCCAAAAACTTCTTATGGGCCCAAAATGGACACCTGTGCAAAAGTTACGCTCAATTCTTCGTCCCCCGACTTTCCAAGCGTTCCAAATATGCGAGTGCTCATTCTTTCGAAAAATGGCCAAAATCCCTCGTACGTCACGACGAAGTGGTGAGTTCAATCCAAAATGGTCGCTACATTTCCAAAAAGTTCTTATGGGCCCAAAAGAGACACCATGTGCAAAAGTTATGCTCAATTCTTCGTCCGCCGACTCTCCAAGCGTTCTAAATATACAAGAGCACATTCCTTTGAAAAATAGCCAAAATCACTCGTACACCACGACGAAGTGGTGAGTTCAATCCAAAACGGTCGCTACATTTCCAAAAAGTACTTATGGGCCCAAAATGGACACCGTGTGCAAAAGTTACGCTCAATTCTTCGTCCGCCGACTCTCCAAGCTTTCTAAATATGCGAGTGCTTGTTCTTTCGAAAAATGGAGAAAATCCCTCGTACGTTACGATGAAGTGGTGAGTTCAATCCAAAATGGTCGCTGCATCTCCAAAAAGTTTTTATGGGCCCAAAACGGACACCGTGTGCAAAATTTCGCTCAATTCTTCGTACGCCGACTCTCCAACCGTTCCAAATATGCAAGTGCTCATTCTTTCTAAAAATGGCTGAAATCCTCATACGTCATAATGAAGTCGTGAGTTCAATCCAAAACGGTCGCTACATTTCCAAAAGGTACTTTTGGGACCAAAACTGACACCGTGCGCAAAAGTTACGCTCAATTCTTCGTACACCGACAATCCAAGCGTTCTAAATATGCAAGTGCTCATTCTTTTGAAAAATGTCCAAAATCCCTCATACGTCACGATGAAGTGGTGAGTTCAATCCAAAAGGGCCGCTATATTTCCAAAAAGTACTTTTGGGCCCAAAACGGACACCGTGTAAAAAAGTTTCGCTCAATTCTTCGTCCGCCGGCTCTCCAAGCGTTCTCAATATACAAGCGCTCATTCGTTCAAAAAATGTCCAAAATCACTAGTACGTCGCGACGAAGTTGTGAGCTCAATCCAAAACGGTCGTTACATTTCAAAAAGTACTTATGGGCCCAAAACGGATACCGTGTGCAAAAATTACGCTAAATTCTTTGTACGTCGACAACCCAAGCGTTCCAAATATGCAAGTGCTCATTCTTTCGAAAGATGGCTGAACTCCCCTATACGTCACGACGAAGTGGTGAGTTCAATCCAAAACGGTCGTTACATTTCCAAAAAGTTCTTATGGGCCCAAAACGGGCACCGTGTGCAAAAGTTACGCTCAATTCTTCGTACGCCGACAATCCAAGCGTTCCAAATATGCAAGTGCTCATTCTATCGAAAAATTGATTAACTCCACCATACGTCATGACGAAGTGGTGAGTTCAATCCAAAACGGTCACTACATTTCCAAAAAGTTCTTATGGGCCCAAAACGGACACCGTGTGCAAAAGTTACGCTCAATTCCTCGTCCGCCGACTCTCCAAGCGTTCTAAATATACGAGTGCTCATTCTTTCAAAAAATGGCCAAAATCCCTCGTACGTTATGACAAAGTGGTGAGTTCAATCCAAAACGGTGGCTACATTTCCAAAAAGTACTTATGCGCCCAAAATGGACACCACATGCAAAAGTTGCGCTCAATTCTTCGTCCGTCGACTCTCCGAGCATTCTATATATGCAAGTGTTAATTCATTTGAAAAATCCCCAAAATCCCTCGTACGTCATGATGAAGTGGTGAGTTCAATCCAAAATGGTCGCTACATTTCCAAAAAGTTCTTATGGGCCCAAAACGGATACCGTGTGCAAAAGTTACGCAAAATTCTTCGTCCGCCGACTCTCCAAGCGTTCTCAATATACAAATGTTCATTCTTTCAAAAAATGGCGAAAATCACTCGTACGCCACGATGAAGTGGTGAGTTCAATCCAAAACGGTCGCTGCATTTTCAAAAAGTATTTATGGGCCCAAAACGGACACCGTGTGCAAAAGTTCACTCAATTCTTCGTACGCTGACTCTCCAACCGTTCCAAATATGCAAGTGCTCATTCTTTCTAAAAATGGCTGAAATCCCTCGTACGTCACGATGAAGTCGTGAGTTCAATCCAAAACGGTCGCTACATTTCGAAAAGGTAATTTTGGGACCAAGACTGACCCCGTGCGCAAAAGTTACGCTCAATTCTTCGTACACCGACAATCCAAGCTTTCTAAATATGCAAGTGCTCATTCTTTTGAAAAATGTTCAAAATCCCTCATACGTCACGATGAAGTGGTGAGTTCAATCCAAAACGGTCGCTATATTTCCAAAAAGTACTTGTGGGCCCAAAATGGACACCGTGTGCAAAAGTTTCGCTCAATTCTTCGTCCGTCGACTCTCCAAGCGTTCTCAATATACAAGCGCTCATTCGTTCGAAAAATGGCCAAAATCACTCGTACGTCGCGACGAAGTTGTGAGTTCAAAAATAAAACGGTCGTTACATTTCCAAAAAGTACTTATGGGCCCAAAACGGATACCTTGTGCAAAAATTACGCTAAATTCTTTGTACGTCGACAACCCAAGCGTTCCAAATATGCAAGTGCTCACTCTTTCAAAAGATGGCTGAACTCCCCCATACGTCACGACGAAGTGGTGAGTTCAATCCAAAACGGTCGTTACATTTCCAAAAAGTTCTTATGGGCCCAAAACGGACACCGTGTGCAAAAGTTACGCTCAATTCTTCGTACGCCGACAATCCAAGCATTCCAAATATGCAAGGGATCATCCTTTCGAAAAATGGCTTAACTCCACCATACGTCACGACGAAGTGGTGAGTTCAATCCAAAACGGTCGCTACATTTTCAAAAAGTTCTTATGGGCCCAAAACGGACACCGTGTACAAAAGTTACGCTCAATTCTTCGTCCGTCGACTCTCCAAGCATTCTAAATATGCGAGTGCTGATTCTTTCGAAAAATGGCCAAAATCCCTCGTACGTGACGACGAAGTGGTGAGTTCAATCCAAAACGGTCGCTGCATTTCAAAAAAGTAATTATGGGCCCGAAACGGACACCGCGTGCAAAAGTTCGCTTAATTCATCGTACGCCGACTCTCCAAGCGTTCCAAATATGCAAGTGCTCATTCTTTCTAAAAATGGCTGAAATCCCTTATACGTCACGATGAAGTCGTGAGTTCAATCCAAAACGGTCGCTACATTTCGAAAAGGTACTTTTGGGACCAAAACTAACACCGTACGCAAAAGTTACACTCAATTCTTCGTACGCCGACAATCCAAGCGTTCTAAATATGCAAGTGCTCATTCTTTCAAAAAATGGCCAAAATCCCGCATACGTCACGATCAAGTGGTGAGTTCAATCCAAAATGGCCGCAATATTTCCAAAAAGTACTTGTGGGCCCAAAACGGACACCGTGTGCAAAAGTTTCGCTCAATTCTTCATCCCCCGACTCTCCAAGCGTTCTCAATATACAAGCGCTCATTCCTTCAAAAAATGGCCAAAATCACTCGTACGTCGCGACGAAGTTGTGAGTTCAATCCAAAACGGTCGATTCATTTCCAAAAAGTTCTTATGGGCCCAAAACGGACACCGTGTGCAAAAGTTTCGCTCAATTCTTCGTCCGTCGACTCTCCAAGCGTTCTCAATATACAAGCGCTCATTCCTTCAAAAAATGGCCAAAATCACTCGTACGTCGCAACGAAGTTGTGAGTTCAATCCAAAACGGTCGATTCATTTCCAAAAAGTTCTTATGGGCCCAAAACGGACACCGTGTGCAAAAGTTTCGCTCAATTCTTCGTCCGCCGACTCTCCAAGCGTTCTCAATCTACAAGCGCTCATTCCTTCAAAAAATGGCCAAAATCACTCGTACGTCGCGACGAAGTTGTGAGTTCAATCCAAAACGGTCGATTCATTTCCAAAAAGTTCTTATGGGCCAAAAACGGACACCGTGTGCAAAAGTTTCGCTCAATTCTTCATCCGCCGACTCTCCAAGCGTTCTCAATATACAAGCGCTCATTCCTTCAAAAAATGACCAAAATCACTCGTACGTCGCAACGAAGTTGTGAGTTCAATCCAAAACGGTCGCTTCATTTCCAAAAAGTTCTTATGGGCCCAAAACGGACACTGTGTGCAAAAGTTACGCTCAATTCTTCGTCCGTCGACTCTCCAAGCGTTTTAAATATGCAAGTGCTCATTCTTTCGAAAAATGGCCAAAATCCCTTGTACGTCACGACGAAGTGGTGAGTTCAATTCGAAACGGTCGCTACTTTTCCAAAAAGTTCTTATGGGCCCAAAACAGACACCGTGTGCAAAATTTACGCTCAATTCTTCGTCCGCCGACTCTCCAAGCGTTCTCAATATACAAGCGCTCATTCTTTAGAAAAATGGCCAAAATCACTCTTACGTCACGACAAAGTGGTGAGTTCAATCCAAAACGGTCGCTACATTTCCAAAAAGTACTTATGGGCCCAAAACGGACACCGTGTGCAAAAGTTACGCTCAATTCTTCGTCCGCCGACTCTCCAAGCGTTCCAAATATGCGAGTGCTCATTCTTTCGAAAAATGGCCAAAATCCCTTGTACGTCATGAGGAAGTAGTGAGTTCAATCCAAAACGGTCGCTACATTGCCAAAAAGTACTTATGGCCCCAAAACGGACCCCGTGTGCAAAAGTTACGCTCAATTCTTCGTCCCCCGACTCTCCAAGCGTTCTAAATATGCAAGTGCTCATTCTTTTGAAAAATGGCCAAAATCCCTCGTATGTCACGACAAAGTGGTGAGTTCAATCCAAAACGGTCGCTACATTTCCAAAAACTTCTTATGGGCCCAAAATGGACGCCGTGTGCAAAAGTTACGCTCAATTCTTCGTCCGCCGACTCTCCAAGCGTTCCAAATATGCGAGTGCTCATTCTTTCGAAAAATGGCCAAAATCCCTCATACGTCATGACAAAGTGGTGAGTTCAATCCAAAACGGTCGCTACACTTCCAAAAAGTTCTTGTGTGCCCTAAACGGACACCGTGTGCAAAAGTTACGCTCAATTCTTTGTACGCCGACAATCCAAGCGTTCCAAATATGCAAGTGCTCATTCTTTCGAAAAATGGCTTAACTCCACCATACGTCACGAAGAAGTGGTGAGTTCAATCCAAAACGATCTCTACATTTCCAAAAAGTTCTTATGGGCCCATAACGGACACCTTGTGCAAAAGTTACGCTCAATTCTTCTTCCGCCGACTCTCCAAGCGTTCTAAAAATGCAAGTGCTCATTCTTTCGAAAAGTGGCCAAAATCCCTCATACGTCACGACGAAGTGGTGAGTTCAATCCAAAACGGTCGCTACACTTCCAAAAAGTTCTTATGGGCCCAAAACGGACACCTTTTGCAAAAGTTACGCTCAATTCTTCGTCCGTCGACTCTCCAAGCGCGCTAAATATACAAGTGCTAATTCTTTCGAAAAATGGCCAAAATCCCTCGTACGTCACGATGAAGTGGTGAGTTCAATCCAAAACGGTCGCTACATTTCCAAAAAGTTCTTATGGGCCCAAAACGGACACCTTTTGCAAAAGTTACGCTCAATTCTTCGTCCGTCGACTCTCCAAGCGCGCTAAATATACAAGTGCTAATTCTTTCGAAAAATGGCCAAAATCCCTCGTACGTCACGATGAAGTGGTGAGTTCAATCCGAAACGGACGCTACATTTCCAAAAAGTTCTTATGGGCCCAAAACAGACACCGTGTGCAAAAGTTACGCTCAATTCTTCGTCCGTCGACTCTCCAAGCGTTCTCAATATACGAGCACTCATTCTTTCGAAAAATGGCCAAAATCACTCGTACGTCATGATGAAGTGGTGAGTTCAATCCAAAACGGTCGCTACATTTCCAAAAAGTACTTACGGGCCCAAAATGGATACCGTGTGCAAAAATTACGCTCAATTCTTTGTACGCCGACAATCCAAGCGTTCCAAATATGCAAGTGCTCATTCTTTCGAAAAATGGCTGAACTCCCCCATACATCACAACGAAGTGGTGAGTTCAATCCAAAACGGTCGTTATATTTCCAAAAAGTTCTTATGGGCCCAAAACGGACACCGTGTGCAAAAGTTACGCTCAATTCTTCGAACGCCGACAATCCAAGCATTTCAAATATGCTAGTGCTATTTCTTTCAAAAAATGGCTTAACTCCACCATACGTCACGACGAAGTGGTGAGTTCAATCCAAAACGGTCGCCACATTTCCAAAAAGTTCTTATGGGCCCAAAACGGACAC
>NW_019266056.1:0-8417 GCF_002742605.1 Olea europaea var. sylvestris | reverse complement strand
TTCGTTTCCGATCAACCTGTCAAATTTTTGCCCATTCCGACACCGTCGCAAAAAATGACGAAATTGCCCCCGGCGCGATTTTTATTTCCAATCAACCTTCCAAATTTCTGCCCATTACGACACCGTCGGGAAAATATGATGAAATTGCCCCCGACAGAATTTTTGTTTCCAATCAACCTGCCATATTTCAGCCCATTCCGACACCGTCGCGAAAAATGAAGAAATTGCCCCTGGCGCGATTTTTGTTTCCGATCAACCTGTCAAATTTTGGCCCATTTCGACACCGTCGTGAAAAATGACGAAATTGTCCCTGGCAATTTTTGTTTCTGATAGACCTTTCAAATGTTAGCCCATTCCGACACCGTCGCGAAAAATGACGAAATCGCCCCCGGCGCGACTTTTGTTTCCTTTTAACCTGCCAAATTTCAGCCCATTCCGACACCGTCGCGAAAAATGACGAAATTGCCCCCACCCTATTTTTGTTTATAATCAACTAGCCAAATTTCAGCACATTCCGACACTGTCGCGAAAATTGACGAAATTGCCCATAGCGCAATTTTTACTTCCGATCAACCTGTCGAATTTTAGCCCATTCCGACTCCGTCGCGAAAAATGAGGAAATTACCCCTGGCGCGGTTTTGGATTCCAATCGACCAATCAAATTTTAGCCCATTCCGACACTGTCGAGAAAAATGACGAAATTGCACCTGGCGCGATTTTTTTTTCCGATCGACCTGTCAAATTTTAGCCCATTCCGACATCGTCGCGAAAAATGACGGCGGCACGATTTTTGTTTCCAATCAAGCAGCCAAATTTCAGCCCATTCTAACGCCGTCGCGAAAAAATGACGAAATTGCCCCAGCCGCTATTTTTGTTTCCAATCAACCTTCCAAATTTCAGCCCATTCCGACACCGTCGCGAAAAATGTCAAAATTGCCCCCGACAGAATTTTTGTTTCCAATCAACCTGCCAAATTTCAGCCCATTCCGACACCGTCGCTAAAAATGACGAAATTGCCCCTAGCGTGGTTCTCGTTTCCGATCAACCTGTCAAATTTTTGCCCATTCCGACACCGTCGCAAAAAATGACGAAATTGCCCCCGACGCGATTTTTGTTTCCAATCAACCTTACAAATTTCAGCCCACTCCGACACCGTCGCGAAAAATGACGAAATTGCCCCTGGCGCGGATTTTGTTTCTTATCAACCTATCAAATTTTAGCCCATTCCGACACCGTCGTGAAAAATGACGAAATTGCCCCTAGCGCGATTTTTGTTTCCAATCAACCTTCCAAATTTCTGTCCATTCCGACACCGTCGGGAAAAATGACGAAATTGCCCCCGACAGAATTTTTGTTTCCAATCAACCTGCCATATTTCAGCCCATTCCGACACCGTCGCGAAAAATGAAGAAATTGCCCCTGGCGCGATTTTTGTTTCCGATCAACCTGTCAAATTTTGGCCCATTTTGACACCGTCGTGAAAAATGACGAAATTGCCCCTGGCGATTTTTGTTTCTGATAGACCTTTCAAATGCTAGCCCATTCCGACACCGTCGCGAAAAATGACGAAATCGCCCCGACGCGATTTTTGTTTCCAATCAACCTGCCAAATTTCAGCCCATTCCTACACCGTCGCGAAAAATGACGAAATTGCCCCGAGCGCGGTTTTCGTTTCCAATCAACCTGTCAAATTTTTGCCCATTTCGACATCGTCGTGAAAAACGATGAAATTGCTCCCAGGGCGATTTTTGTTTCCAATCAACCTGCCAAATTTCAGACCATTCCGACACCGTCGCAAAAAATGACGAAATTGCCCCCGCCACTATTTTTGTTTCCAATCAACCTGTCAAATTTCAACACATTTCGACACTGTCGTGAAAATTGACGAAATTTCCCCTAGCGCGATTTTTGCTTCCGATCAACCTGTCAAATTTTAGCCCATTCCGACTCCGTCGCGAAAAATGACGAAATTGCCCCTGGCGCGGTTTTGGATTCCGATCGACCTGTCGAATTTTAGCCCATTCCGACACCGTCGCGAAAAATGACGAAATTGCCCCCGCCGCTATTTTTGTTTCCAATCAACCTTCCAAATTTCAGCCCATTCCGGCACCGTCGAGAAAAATGACGAAATTGCCCCCGACAGAATTTTTGTTTCCAATCAACCTGCCAAATTTCAGCCCATTCAGACACCGTCGCAAAAAATGACGAAATTGTCCCTAGCGCAGTTCGCGTTTTCGATCAACCTGTCAAATTTTTGCCCATTCCGACACCGTCGCAAAAAATGACGAAATTGCCCCCGGCGCAATTTTTGTTTCCAATCAACCTTCCAAATTTCTGCCCATTCCGACACCGTCGGGAAAAATGACGAAATTGCCCCCGACAGAATTTTTGTTTCCAATCAACCTGCCATATTTCAGCCCATTCCGACACAGTCGCGAAAAATGAAGAAATTGCCCCTGGCGCGATTTTTATTTCCGATCAACCTGTCAAATTTTGGCCCATTTCGACACTGTCGTGAAAAATGACGAAATTGTCCCTGGCGATTTTTGTTTCTGACAGACCTTTCAAATATTAGCCCATTCCGACACCGTCGCGAAAAATGACGAAATCGCCCCGACGCGATTTTTGTTTCCAATCAACCTGCCAAATTTCAGCCCATTCCTACACCGTCGCGAAAAATGATGAAATTGCCCCGAGCGCGGTTTTCGTTTCCGATCAACCTGTCAAATTTTTGCCCATTTTGGCTCCCGGGGCGATTTTTGTTTCCAATCAACCTACCAAATTTCAGACCATTCCGGCACCATAGCGAAAAATGAAGAAATTGCCCCCGCCACTATTTTTGTTTCCAATCAACCTGTCAAATTTCAACACATTCCGACACTGTCGTGAAAATTGACGAAATTGCCCCTAGCGCGATTTTTGCTTCCGATCAACCTGTCAAATTTTAGCCCATTCCGACTCCGTCGCGAAAAATGACGAAATTGCCCCTGGCGCGGTTTTGGATTCCGATCGACCTATCAAATTTTAGCCCATTCCGACACCGTCGCGAAAAATGAAGAAATTGCCCCCGCCGCTATTTTTGTTTCCAATCAACCTTCCAAATTTCAGCCCATTCCGACAACGTCGCGAAAAATGACGAAATTGCCCCCGACATAATTTTTGTTTCCATTCAACCTGCCAAATTTCAGCCCATTCAGACACCGTCGCAAAAAATGACGAAATTACCCCTAGCGCGGTTCGCGTTTTCGATCAACCTGTCAAATTTTTACCCATTCCGACACCGTCGCAAAAAATGACGAAATTGCCCCAAGCGCGATTTTTGTTTCCAATCGACCTACCAAATTTCAGGGCATTCCGACACCGTCGCGAAAAATGACGAAATTGCCCCCGACAGAATTTTTGTTTCCAATCAATCTGCCAAATTTCAGCCCATTCCGACACCGTCGCTAAAAATGACGAAATTGCCCCTGGCGCGATTTTTGTCTCCGATCAACCTATCAAATTTTAGTCCATTCCGACACCATCACGAAAAATGACGAAATTGCCCCTTGCGATTTTTGTTTCCGATCAACCTGTCAAATTTTAGCCCATTCCGACACCGTCGCGAAAAGTGACGTAATCGCCCCGGCGCGATTTTTGTTTCCAATCAACTACTAAATTTCAGCCCATTTCGACACCATCGCGAAAAATGACGAAATTGCCCCCGACGTAAGCTTTGATTCCAATCAACCTGCCAAATTTCAGCCCATTCCGACAACGTCGCGAAAAAAGACGAAATTGCCCTTAGCGCGATTTTCGTTTCCGATCAACCAGTCAAATTTTTGCCCATTTCGACACCGTCACGAAAAATGACGAAATTGCTCCCGGCACGATTTTTGTTTCCAATCAACCTGCCAAATTTCAGCGCATTTCGGCACCGTCGCGAAAAATGACGAAAATGCCCCCGGCGCGAATTTTGTTTCCAATCAACCTTCCAAATTTCAGCCCATTCCGACACCATCGCGAAAAATGACGAAATTGCCCCCGACAGAATTTTTGTTTCCAAACAACCTCCCATATTTCAGCCCATTCCGACACCGTCACGAAAAATGATGAAATTGAGCCTGACGCAATTTTTGTTTCTGATCAACCTGTCAAATTTTGGCCCATTCCGACACCGTCACGAAAAATTACGAAATCGCCCCCGGCGCGATTTTTGTTTCCAATCAACCCGCCAAATTTCAGCCCATTCCGATACCGTTACGAAAAATGACGAAATTGCCCCCGCCACTATTTTTGTTTCCAATCAACTTGCCAAATTTCAGCACATTCCGACACAGTCACAAAAATTGACGATATTGCCCCTAGCGCGATTTTTGCCTCCGATCAACCTGTCGAATTTTAGCCCATTCTGACTCCTTCGCGAAAAATGACGAAATTACCCCTGGTGCGATTTTTGATTCCGATCGACCTGTCAAATTTTAGCCCATTCCGACACCGTCGCCAAAAACGACGAAATTGCACCGGCGCGATTTTTGTTTCCGATCAATCTGCCAAATTTCAGCCCATTCCGACACCGTCGCGAAAAATGACGAAATTTCCCCTGGCGCGGTTTTTATTTCCAATCCACCTGTCAAATTTTAGCCCATTCCGACACTGTCGCTAAAAATGACGAAATTGCCCCCGGCACGATTTTTGTTTCCAATCAAGCTGCCAAATTTTAGCCCATTCCGACACCGTCGCGAAAAATGACGAAATTGCCCCCGGCGTTATTTTTGTTTCCAATCAACCTTCCAAATTTCAGCCCATTCCGATACCGTCGCAAAAAATGACGAAATTGCGCCCGACAGAAATTTTGTTTCCAATCAACCTGCCGAATTTCAGCCCATTCCGACACAGTCGCTAATAATGAAGAAATTGCCCCTAGCGCGGTTCTCGTTTCCGATCAACCTGTCAAATTTTTGCCAATTCCGACACCGTCGCAAAAAATGATGAAATTGCCCCCAGCGCGATTTTTATTTCCGATCAACCATTCAAATTTGAGCCCATTCCGGCACCGTCGCGAAAAATGACGAAATTTCCCCTGGTGCAGTTTTTGTTTCCGATCAACCTATCAAATTTGAGCCCATTCCGACACTGTCGCGAAAAATAACGAAATTGCCCCTGGCACAGTTTTTGTTTCCGATCAACCTGTCAAATTTGAGCCCATTTCGACACCGTCGCGAAAAATGACGAAATTACCCCTGGCACGATTTTTGTTTCCGATCAACCTGTCAAATTTTAGCTCATTCGACTCCGTCGTGAAAAATAACTAAATTGCCTCTGGGGCGATTTTTGTTTCCGATCAACCTGCAAAATTTAGCCAATTTCGACACCATCGTGAAAATGAAGAAATTTCCCCCGGCGCAATTTTTGTTTCCCATCAACCTGCAGAATTTTAGCCCATTCCGACACCGTCGCGAAAAATGACGAAATTGCCCCTAGCGCGGTTTTTGTTTCCGATCAACTTGTCAAATTTTAGACCATTCCGACACCGTCGCGAAAAATGACGAAATTGTCCCTGGAGCAGTTTTTGTTTCCCATCAACTTGTCAAATTTTAGCCCATTCCGACACCGTCGCGAAAAATGACGAAATTGCCCCAGGCGCAGTTTTTGTTTCCGGACTACCTGTAAAATTTTAGCCCATTCCGACACCGTCACGAAAAATGACGAAATTGCCCCCGGCGCGATTTTATTTCCAGTCAACCAGCCAAATTTCTGCCCGTTCCGACACCGTCGCGAAAAATGACGAAATTGCCCAAGGCGCAGTTTTTGTTTCCGGACTACCTGTAAAATTTTAGCCCATTCCGACACCGTCGCGAAAAATAACGAAATTGCACCTGGCGCGATTTTTGTTTCCGATCGACCTGTCAAATTTTAGCCCATTCCGACACCGTCGCGAAAAATAACGAAATTGCACCTGGCGCGATTTTTGTTTCCGATCGACCTGTCAAATTTTAGCCCATTCCGACACCGTCGCGAAAAATAACGAAATTGCACCTGGCGCGATTTTTGTTTCCGATCGACCTGTCAAATTTTAGCCCATTCCGACACCGTCGCGAAAAATAACGAAATTGCACCTGGCGCGATTTTTGTTTCCGATCGACCTGTCAAATTTTAGCCCATTCCGACACCGTCGCGAAAAATAACGAAATTGCACCTGGCGCGATTTTTGTTTCCGATCGACCTGTCAAATTTTAGCCCATTCCGACACCGTCGCGAAAAATAACGAAATTGCACCTGGCGCGATTTTTGTTTCCGATCGACCTGTCAAATTTTAGCCCATTCCGACACCGTCGCGAAAAATAACGAAATTGCACCTGGCGCGATTTTTGTTTCCGATCGACCTGTCAAATTTTAGCCCATTCCGACACCGTCGCGAAAAATAACGAAATTGCACCTGGCGCGATTTTTGTTTCCGATCGACCTGTCAAATTTTAGCCCATTCCGACACCGTCGCGAAAAATAACGAAATTGCACCTGGCGCGATTTTTGTTTCCGATCGACCTGTCAAATTTTAGCCCATTCCGACACCGTCGCGAAAAATAACGAAATTGCACCTGGCGCGATTTTTGTTTCCGATCGACCTGTCAAATTTTAGCCCATTCCGACACCGTCGCGAAAAATAACGAAATTGCACCTGGCGCGATTTTTGTTTCCGATCGACCTGTCAAATTTTAGCCCATTCCGACACCGTCGCGAAAAATAACGAAATTGCACCTGGCGCGATTTTTGTTTCCGATCGACCTGTCAAATTTTAGCCCATTCCGACACCGTCGCGAAAAATAACGAAATTGCACCTGGCGCGATTTTTGTTTCCGATCGACCTGTCAAATTTTAGCCCATTCCGACACCGTCGCGAAAAATAACGAAATTGCACCTGGCGCGATTTTTGTTTCCGATCGACCTGTCAAATTTTAGCCCATTCCGACACCGTCGCGAAAAATAACGAAATTGCACCTGGCGCGATTTTTGTTTCCGATCGACCTGTCAAATTTTAGCCCATTCCGACACCGTCGCGAAAAATAACGAAATTGCACCTGGCGCGATTTTTGTTTCCGATCGACCTGTCAAATTTTAGCCCATTCCGACACCGTCGCGAAAAATAACGAAATTGCACCTGGCGCGATTTTTGTTTCCGATCGACCTGTCAAATTTTAGCCCATTCCGACACCGTCGCGAAAAATAACGAAATTGCACCTGGCGCGATTTTTGTTTCCGATCGACCTGTCAAATTTTAGCCCATTCCGACACCGTCGCGAAAAATGACGAAATTTCCCCAGGCACAGTTTTTGTTTCCGGACTACCTGTAAAATTTTAGCCCATTCCGACACCGTCACGAAAAATGACGAAATTGCCCCCGGCGCGATTTTATTTCCAGTCAACCAGCCAAATTTCTGCCCGTTCCGACACCGTCGCGAAAAATGACGAAATTGCCCCGACAGAATTTTTGTTTCCAATCAATCTGCCATATTTCAGCCCATTCCGACACCGTCGCGAAAAATGAAGAAATTACCCCTGGCGCGGTTTTTGTTTCCGATTAACCTGTCAAATTTTGGCCCATTCCGACACCGTCGTGAGCAATGACGAAATTGTCCCTGGCGATTTTTGTTTTCGATCAACTTGTCAAACTTTAGCCCACTCCGACACCGTCGCGAAAAACAACGAAATCGCCCCTGGCGAGACTTTTGTTTCCAGTCAACCTGCCAAATTTCAGCTCAATCCGACACCGTCGCGAAAAATGACGAAATCGCCCCCCACCCTATTTTTGTTTCCAATCAACTTGCCAAATTTCAGCACATTCCAACACTGTCGCGAAAATTGACGAAATTGCCCATAGCGCAATTTTTGCTTCCGATCAACCTGTCAAATTTTAGCCCATTCCGACTCCGTCGCGAAAAATGAGGAAATTACCCCTGGCGCGGTTTTGGATTCCGATCGACCTATCAAATTTTAGCCCATTCCGACACCGTCGCGAAAAATGACGAAATTAAACCTGGCGCGGATTTTGTTTCCGATCGACCTGTCAAATTTTAGCCCATTCCGACACCGTCGCAAAAAAAGACGAAATTGCCCCGGCACGATTTTTGTTTCCAATCAACATGCCAAATTTCAGCCCATTCCAACACCGTCGTTAAAAATGACGAAATTACCCCCGACGCGGTTTTTGTTTCTGATCAACCTGTCAAATTTTTGCCCATTCCGACACCGTCGCTAAAAATGACGAAATTGCCCCCCGCACGATTTTTGTATCCAATCAACCTGCCAAATTTCAGCTCATTCCGACACCGTCGCGAAAAATGAAGAAATTGCCCTCGGCGCTATTTTTGTTTCCAATCAACCTGCCAAATTTCAGCCCATTCCGAAACTGTCGTGAAAATTGACGAAATTACCCCTAG
>NW_019266055.1:391421-393467 GCF_002742605.1 Olea europaea var. sylvestris | reverse complement strand
CGTAAATGTTGAATTTGATGGGAATTACTCAACTTCTAAATTGCAAATAAGTAGTGGATTATGATGGCCAACAAAGTGAAGGCTGCTTCCGCCATGCTACCCCGTCTATCACTATGCTCGTTCGTCTACCGCTATGCTAGTCTGATTGGTGCTATGGTAGACCGACTACCGCTGTGCTAGTCCAATGGCCACTTGACTGCCACTATAGTAGACCGACTACTGTTATATTATCTTGAATTCCATTATGCTAGATGACTCTCACTATAATAGATCGGTTATCACGACTATCAATTGTCTGGACATCTTTTTTTAATTGATTGATAACTGCTTGACGATTATCATTTATCCACTAACCACCTGATGAGTGAAAACAATCAACTCAGGCTATGGACGAAAACTGTTCGTTGAATGGACATGCTACACTAGACCACAAACAGTAACTTTCTGACGATTACACTACATCAAACACTTATAAATCCTCTAGAAGTGTGCCAAGGATGGGGGTCTATTTTTTTTTTCGTAACATATATTCTTTCTATTTTCACAAGTCATTTATTCGAAACTCATTACTAATTTTCATGTCCGAGGTGCAAAGGGGGAGAAAGTCGCAGCCTTTTATGCAGGTGTTCAGTTGCTCATAAGAACAATCGTCCTTGCTCCGCTACGGAAGTCCAAAGGTCATTTCAATATTTTTTTTCATTTGTGCCGTTTATGGGAAACATTGAACGTAAAAATTATGTCAAAAAGATGAACGAGGAGCGATATACGCTTGGTCAAAAATACTGTGGAGTTAAAGTTCGTCGCCCAGGGTCATGAACCGCCACTGTAACAATCTCAATATGTAACGCAGAGTCAATTTAGCACCCTAGAGATGGCTTACATGATGATCCTTTGCAAAGTTAAACACAGAGAGCGATGAATTTATCCCATAATCCACTAGGAATTCCGCCATAAGATATATGTGAGCAGCTATCCCAGGTGGTTCAAACAGTTGCACCACTATTTATTCAGGAAATAGTTTCAAACCAAGGGTCCCATGAAATAGGGATGTAAACGAGATGGCTGAGCTTTTTTGCAGGCTCGATTTGCTCGGCCAAAAAAAATAGGCTCGGCCCGAGCAAAAAGCTCGGGCTTTTTCCGGGCCGAGCCGAGCAGGCTCGTTTTCTCCCATTTTTAAAATTTTTTCCCCTAAGAGGCAGCAGCTTCGCTGCCTTTTAAGCCTCGATATATATATATATATATATATATATATATTTTTTTTTTTAGCTCGTGAGCTCACGAGCCGGCTCGGGCAAAGCAGGTGTCCCTAAAATGGGGCTTGGGTCTACCGAGCCTCGAGTCAAGCCGGCGAGCTCGATTGCTATCTCTACCATGAAATCACGCATCCACACTCCTATTGTAGATTTGGAACGGAAGATGGAGAAAATGATGGCCCAGAAGAATGATGATGCATTGTCAAGGAGAAAGGATACACATAGGCAGATGATCTTGGAGAAAGACCCCTTCGCCTCGGAAAGCATGGTAGTTCCTATACCAAAAGACTCGTATTCGAAGATAGAGGCGTATGATGGAGTCATGGATCCACTTGATCATATATGGACCTTCGTTGACTCAAATATACAGTCGCAGTTGCAGTGATATGTTGATTATTTTCACCGATAATAAGGAGAGAAGCTAGAAAGGATAGCAACTCTGGCATCTTGGTCTATCAGGACCTTTGTTGAGGTCTTTAGGAGCTTTGTAGCCTATTTCTTAAGTAGCAAGAGAAAGAGAAAGACCACCATAGAATTGGTGCAGGTGACGTGAAGAAAGATGAACCTTATAAGAATATTTAGCTAGATTCAGTCGGACTACACTTGGCATAAAGGACCTCCAAATGTCTACTGTGGTAACCGCATTGATGAACGGAATGCGAAATCGAGCATTTAGATGTCACTTTCATAAAACTCCCCAAAATCGATGCATACTAAGTCCTTAATTCTAAATAAGCTTTATCTAAACAGATAGACTTAATCTACAACCCTTGAGACTTTTTTTTTTTTTTTT
>NW_019266055.1:378485-391167 GCF_002742605.1 Olea europaea var. sylvestris | reverse complement strand
GTTGAGTGGTGAGCAATAAGACCAAAAAATTGCTTAGCCCGAAATCACTCTACACTTCAAGGTTGCACGATAGGATAAACGGTGAGCAGCAAAACAAAAAAAAAAATGATTAGCTCGAAATCGCTCTACACTTCAAGGTTGCACAAAAGGACAAGCGGTAAGCAACAAAACCAAAAGTAGGTTGTAAGCTATAAATTGTTCTACAGTCTTAGTGGTAAGCTTTTGAAATCAAAAAATCGATTTAGGCTCAAAATCACTAGACAGAAGCTCAACATGTCAAAATTATTCGAGAGGCCAAGCGGTGAGCTCTGAAATCCAAAAATGGTAAGGCTCAAAATCGCCAAACCTCACGCTTTACACTTCAAGGCTGCACGATGGCATAAACGGTGAACAACAACACTAAATTGGTTGATTCGAAATTATTCTATGGTCTAGTAGTGAACAACAATATCAAAAAATTGATTAGTTCGAAATCGTTTTATAGTTTAGCACTGATCAACAAAGCTAAAAAACTGATTATAGTGCAAAATCGCTCTACGGTTTTAGTGGTGATCTTTTAAAATAAAAAATTGGTTAAGACTTAAACTCATTAGATATGTTGAAGCATTAGCATCGTTCGATGGGCTAGGCAGCGAGCAAGAAAACCAAAAAAATTGGTTATAGCTTAAAATCACTCTGCAGTCTTAGTGGTGAGTTAAAAATAAATAAAATAAAATTGGTCAAAACTCAAAATTACTAGAAAGTGCTCTGCTCATCAATATTGTCCAAGGGGATAGATGCTAAACAAAAAATAAAAAATAAAAAAATTAGTTGTATCACAAATTCGCTATACGATTCTAGTGGTGAGCATTCGAAATCAAAAAATTAGTTGAAGCTCAAAATCACTAGATCGCACGCTCAATACGTCAAATTGGCCAAGGAGCTAGGCAGGCTAAAGCTAAAGAATCACCAAATGAGAATGCAAAGCTAAAATTCGCTAACCAAACTTAAAATAATGCAATCAATTGAGTAACGAACAACAAAGACAACTAATAGAGCTAACGCATTGGATTGCTATGTAGTTATCAAGTAGTCGATTATATACCATATGTTTGTCAGATAGTCCGACCATCCTCAAACGATCGATCGATTGCATATCCACATGTCAATCGGCTAGCCTTAAGCGATCTATAAACCAGCGAAAAATGGTCAATCAATCATATATTCGTTGGTCGATCGACTAGTTTGCTAGTCGGTCGACTCTCATCCTCTCGGTGTTACTGTTACTCTCTTCCTACTTGATTTTCAAGAAGATAATGTTGAATACTCTTAGCTAGAAGAAGATGATGGTACTATCATACACATGAAACTTGACAGGAAGTATGCTAAGAATGAAGAAATATCATGAAAATGAAAATGAAAATAAATGAAAGGACTACTATAGAATGAAGAAATGAAGGAAAACCTAGAAAAATGAATGGATATTCTACCTCTTAATGATAACTATCGACAAGAGGTAGAGGGGCCAATGATGCTATGTGACATAAATAGTGGATTACGATGACCAACAAAATGAAAGCAACTTCTGCTATGCTAGGGGACTTTCGCTATACTAGCCCATCTATTACTATGCTAGTTCATCTATTGCTATACCAGTCCAACTGGTGTTATGGTAGAGCGTCCACCACTATGCTAGTTTGATTGCCACTATGGTAGATTGACCACCGCTATACTAGTCTGACTGCCACTCGATTGCCACTACAGTAGAGTGATTGCCACTATGCTACCCTGATTGTCGTTATGGTAGAAAGATTATCACTATTAGTTCGACTACCACTATGGTAGAGCGACTATTGCTATGCTATCTCAACTGCCACTATGGTAGACTGATTACCACTATACTATCTTGAAGTCTACTATGGTAGATCGACTATCCTTATGCTAGTTCAATCACCACACTGCCACCATGGAAGACCAACTACCGCTATGCTATCATGAATTTTGTTATCCTAGACGACTTATGCTGTGCTAGATGACTCTCGCTATGATAAATTGATCATCACAACTCTCGATTGTCTGATCATCTATTTTAATTGATTGATAACTGCTTGACGGTTATCATTGATCCTACTAACCGTTTGGTGAATGAAAACTGTGTACTCAAGTTGTGGGCGAAAATTGTCTGTTGAATGAACATGCTACACTAAACACATGAACAGTAATCGTTTGATGATTATACTATTTTCATAAATCATTCTATTCAAAATCCCATTACTAATTCTCACGCCGAAGGGACAACGAGAGAGAAAGTCGTGACCTTTTTTTGTAAATGTTCAATTGCTCATTGGAACAACATAAACACCGTTGCTCTACTAAGGAAGTCCAAATGTCGTTTTGACATTTTTTCAAATTACCTTATCTTGATAGATTATCCTTCTTTGTTAAATGATTGATTACAACTTGTCCATTCTTCTCTAATTGTATTATCCATTTATCAAAAGCATGTAGCACTTATAAAGCTTCCCTTGGAAGCTATTATTTTATCCTCAAGATTTTTGCAATAACCTTGAGCATTATGAAATCATAACCCTACAAAGAAATTGACCATTTCTACAAAAAGGGTATTACAGCATTTTAACTAAGAAATGGCCAACTTGCAAATGTTTTCAAAATTGGCCACAATTCATCAAATCACCACCTATATATGACTATTGACTATTCCATTGTACATTATAGAGGGAGATGACTATCCTATTGTACCCTAAAGAATAAATAATAAACTTTTCACCTAGTATCCAAAAAAATGACAATTGGGAACTTATACATTACAAATAACTTGAAAGACAAAAAATAGATAGATAGATAAATAAATAACATCACAAGCTTAACTTGGTTCTCCACATCTCCCCGATGACTTTCCTCGGCTGTGGATTATCAGGTCCTCTGTCACGCTGTCCGGATGTGAAATAAATATAGCCGTCCCAGAAACCAGCCAGTGTAGTTTTCACTCGATATGGAAGCTTTCCGATAATAGACCATTTCTGTAAAAGTAAGAGAAAACCAGGACCTCAGGCATATCATAGTTCATGAAGATATATCAATAACGGTTAGAAAAAGGTCCATAAATACAGCTCACTTTCCTAAGCTTTGCACCGCTGATTAAGGTGCAATCTACAGTAATAGCCAGTATTAAGGTAAGCTAACAATCGTATTTATTGTTTATGTCCAGACAATATAACAATATCACTATGAAGGGATTATTCGTGGAATGAGACCGAGGTAGGAATGAAATAGATTCAAAGTTAAGTATCCATTGTTTTGGAATGTGAAAAAGGATTAGGATCTGGCTTGTTCCATTCTTGCACTTGCTACACTGTAATGGAGCACTGTGAAGGAACAATAAAGTTTAAATCACCTTGTATACTCCTTGGAAACAATTTAGACTTTAAACACTTTCCCAACTTATTTTGATACGCTTTTAGCCGCAAGTTATATTTAGCTTTACAGTTAACCATAACTGGTTATGCCTAAAATTAATTATCCGCTTTACCAAATATCAAAGCCCTTGTCCTTTTCGTTTCCTCCTTGACATTATAAATCAGTCTCCTTGAACCAGAACTCTCTCTCTCTCTCTCTCTCTCTCTCTCTCTCTCTCTCACACACACACACACACACTTATCAACAATTTAAAGTAGGGTAAAACACAACTTTGAAGTTTATACACAAGAAACAAAGTGTTCTCTTCTCTAGGACTACTTTTTCTTATGGATGCACTTTGATGTTCAAAGTTTCAACTTTCAATTATTTTAGTGACTTTATGATGTATTACGGCCAAACCTCAATTTACAAATAGGAAAAAAAAAATGCATATGTTAACCAACCAAGAATACAAACTAAATAACTCCAAAGCATAATGCTTTATTTTCTTTAGTTTCTAACGGTGTAAATTATATGTCGGTACTTACAAGTGAGTCCAAATGAAATTGGAACATCTCTCCAACTAAGATCATCCTTTTTGTCACTGGGTGCTTTTCTGTCGTTCCTCCCATGATAATAATGGAATTATTTAAAATAACCCAAGAGGATTCGATGTGGGAGTTTGGTTTGGGCATAGGGGACAAGACTTTCCACTTCATCTCATCATCCAACATATAAACATCCCCATAAACAACCTGAAAAAATAGAAACAAAATAATCTAACTGTTCTTGTACAAAAATTCCTTAAATAGCGTATACAACAGGTAATACAGCAATCTGTAAATAGTATACCCAAAAACAATCAGTGCAAGAGAATAAGTGTATGTTTGATACACATTATTTGACACGAGCATTGAGCCATCTGCAAGCGCGTGCTTTATCTAATCATGAGTACCAAACATATCATACAAGTTATCATATATTTCAAAATCAAGTACCTCATGCCTCCGCGAGCATTTGAAGATAGGTGACTCAGGTTTAGCCATAAAGTCACCCTCTTGGCCACCAATGACAAAGAGCCTATCATCGACAACAACACAAGCCCTGTTGAAACAATACTTTTCAAGATTAGAGAAACTCAAAATGGAACTTATATCATCAGTTACAGATAAAACTATATTTAGCTTGGGAACAAGCAAAAAACAAGACGCAACATACTTTTATTAAATTCCTTCAATGAATCCTTGAAATGATACACTTCTTGCTATCTATTTCTTATTCATAGTTGAAACAGAAACTCACACTCAATAGAGATAGCAAAATAGGATAAGTCAGAAAAGAACTTCATGGCATCCTCGCAGGAGTTGTGAAATAGGCAGAAAATGATTATTATATCAATTAAAAGCTTATGTTGTACTAACATTACAATTCTAAACAATCTGATCTGCACATAGGATGACGTGAACAGAGATCATTCTGTCATTAAATAAATCTAAATTCCCCAATAAACTGAGATATACAAGGACATCATTCCCTTTACAAGCTTGCCAGAAATTTTAAATAAATTTTTCTTATTTTTCGTTAGAAAAGAAAAGACCGTAAAGGCACCTATTTACATGTGCCAATCTCTTAAATTACACACCTGCAGACCACAGATAGATGAACAAAATAATCACCAACCTGTGTGGTCCCCCGCGTGGTATGGGTATTTCATTTCGCCAATGCTTCTCTAGTGCTTTGCCATTCTTCACCGCAAGACTCCAATGTTCTACTCCAGGTGTATGGCGATTTTCTTTGCTGCCACCCATTACATGAAGCCTGCCTCTCCATAGCTGAGTTGCAGGAGCATACCTGAAATTATGTTGTTATGCATCGGTCTCGAATAATATCACTCGAGTACTTATTTTACGCGATCAATCATAAAAATCTGCTATTAAATTGTATGGTGACAAAACCAATTCCCATATTCTGTTGAGATGACAACTGAATTGAACATACGAGCCTTGATTAGGTATTTGCAGTCGAAAGGTGGATTATTCAAGAATCGAAGTCGATTTGCTTTATAAAAAAGAAGATATCAATGAACTTCTATGAAATGGTTTCACAGGATTCAGCTAATTGTCTTGATTAGTTTTCAACATGCATCTGTTCTTCAAATGACTATACTTCATTTTGTACATATCAGCCTTGATCATTGATTGACACCACCTTCAATACCATAAAGGACTTTTTGTGTAGTGTCTAGTCGATAGACTCTCTATACTCTAGATCGTAACCTACCCTTGAAGCTATTTTCAGTGGATTATCTTGTTGCTTAGACTTTCAGAGACTTTTAACACAAAATTCAAAATTATTTATAGAGAAAGGGCACATACCTAGGCGCTGGTAATGGAGGCAAGCTCTCCCATTTCTTGGTCTGGGTATCTAGCACAAATGTATGAGCTATAGGACCTCTACATTGGGGACCCTTCTGCCCAGACACTATATATATGTATCTCCCATCACTGGCCATTCCCAAATGAGAATTCGCCATATCTTTTGGCGTATCAAATCTCCCTCCCCACGAGTTATCCATGAAGTTGTAAACATCAACATGAGAATGAACCTAATACAGCCATACATGTCCCCAGTTTAGTTCCAAGTCGCTTATCTTTCAAAGTAAGCATTGATTCACTTCAATTTCAGGGCTAACTATACTCAATTTGCATTTGATGAAAAATATAATACATTTCTTACATAGTCGAGGGTTCCATATCCTGAAAACACATATAAAAGATTCTTAATCTGAATTGCAAAACCATCCAATCGCGGCACAGGAGCTGACGGCATCTGTTCCCATTCTAATTCTGGAGCAGGTAAATCAGCAAATGTCCCAGATAAATCTCTCTGAGAACCCCTATTCTTGTCTTCTTTATTATCAAACTTCTGCAAAATAATCAACTGAGTTGTATTTATTTTTCCTATTAATCTCAAATTAAATTATAACTCAGAAAACCCTTTAGAGCATTACCTTCTATACAAGTCCAGATAACCGGAATCCAAACAAAACTAAAATATTGGATAAACTTAAATACGGATTTTAACGTTCTTTCTACTTTTTAAAGTATACGCAATCCCTATTTTTCTACATACTGGATTTACATTATTGAATAAATCACTATCAATATTCTTCAATTTGAAAAAAAAAATGCTAATGTCCGCAAAAAAGGTAAAAATCTACATTGTGGAAACCCCACACACTATAATAAACATTTAAGAAGGGGCCAACCTTTTTGTTTTCAGTATGATTGCCGGCGTTTGGTATAACAACAATGCGATCCTTCCGACTAGTCCAGGAGGACGCGATTGAAGAAGTAGACGACATAGACGCCCATAAAAAATCCACCGTGAGAGCGACCGCAAGAAGAAATACAAGCGCTAAAACGACTGTTGATTTTGTGAAGCTGTGCTTTACCGTAGATCTTACCATGTTCTTTGAATCTCGAATACAATTGAAAACCCATTATTATTTTAAACAGAATGGAGAGGGTTCGACAGGAAGTAATGTTTAAGCAGAAGTTTCTGAGGAAAAGCGTGGGCGCCATTGGTTTACATTGGTTCTTGTTTTTAATTATTATATTATTAAATTTTCATTTAGTAGTGAATAAAAAGCGCATGGCCTATGGAAAATCGATGGCTTGGTTTGGTAACTTTGGTTTCGCACGTTTTTAGGCATTCGTGAATTGTGTTTCCCACTCTGTATTGGACTCTTGTTGTGCAATGTTTCTGTGTGCGCTCATCCTCAGATTGCTATGTAATTTCGACTAGATGGATAAATAGGAACTTAGCATCCATTTGAATCTCATTAAAATCTCAAGCTCGATCATGCCTCAACAGTAAAGTAAATATTGAAAAATTACAAAGTACACAGAACATTTGTGAGACATTTTATACCTTACTGAAGGTTAAAACACGATAGATCCAAGACATCCCATTTTTTAAAACCAATTTTCGAAAATAACCCTCCCGTTCCGGGAATAAAATCAATTTATTTGAAGGGTAAATTGGGAAAGTACAATTTTGGACCTGTTACCATCTCTCCAAAAGGGGTTAAATTCACGGTTGACCATTCAACTTTATATTGAGCGTAACTGTTGACACACTAAAAGTGCAGTCCAAATCGAATAGCCTAGGAAATGAAGCTCAATTGAGGAATCCTCAAATCAAATAGCCCAAAAAATGAAGTCCAACTGGGCAATTCAGGATAAAGGCCCAGATAAGGTTATTAATGAATGTAGTGGAAGCCCACGAACACAATAACATCATCACCCAAACTTGCAAGACGCCCAAGATCTGAGCGAATGAAGTGCCTTACAGTCGTCCAGGGCTATGACCCTGTTATCACCCAAACCTTTGAATCGCCCGGGATTTTAGCAAATATAAGATGTTATGGTTATCCAGAAGTGCAGTTATTGAAGCAGTTATCGAGTAACCTTATCACGTTCCACGATTCAAGGAGTTCAGTTGAAGACGGTTGAACGACAAAGAGTAGTGGCAATAGTTAGAGACGACAGTTCTACAACAAGTTAGCCACCATAAAAAAAGTGGGTAGTTATAAAGCAATCAAGTAGTTTCTAAGCGATTGATCACGAAGAAATCATCAAGGGAATATAAAAGGAAGAGAAGATATAGAGCAAAGGGCTGGAATCAAACGCTCTCAAATAGAGAATATGTAATTTCAATTTCTTAGTTTAGACTTAAAAATATTTCTTTTCAGTATTCGTGTGCTTGCGCCCATTGGAGGCATTCTGTTTAGTTCCAATTGTAAAGTCATTGCCAATAAAACACCCATTTTTGGGACTTTGTCTCAAGAGGTTTGTTCCTTACACAATCGTCTGATTTTCTTTTTAATTGTTAACGACTACCCACGCGAAACAATTTGACATGCCCAGTAGGACATTGGTGCTTGGTATTGAAGATACAAAAGGTGAAACAATATGCCTCAAAAATCTGATAAGGAAGCAAGTGGGAGGAGTCCAATCTGTGATTGAGCGATATGAGGAGCAGCATAGCTCTCCACGAACAGATGGACAGAGTCGGAACAGTCACAGTCGTTACGAACCACTGACAGAGTTGAGCCCTCAAACCATGCGTGCATTATTTGGAGAGCTCACACAGGATGTCGTTGAACAGGTAAATCTACAAAGTATTCATAATATGGAAAGATTTACCCAAAATGAGAATGTACATTATGACAACATGGCCAAACAACTGAATACTTTGAACAAAATAATGAATAAGTTGGTAGGCCAAATTTGTCAGCCAGCTGTGCCTCTTGCAAATCATTTTCAAACTAGGACAATTGTGGGACATAATTTCTCAGTTCTAAGTCCAAATCAAGGGGTAGAACCACCTTTTGGTCCCTCTACTTCAAACCAAAGGATGGTGTAATGCCAAATCAGAATAGTGGCAATAACACATCTAACTTGGGAGGTAACCTAAACGTAAGAGACAATGTCCTAAATAATGGACAGAATGCCCCATGTGTTAATGATGGAATAAATATTCAGACTAATGGTAACAAATGACCCAAATCATGACAACTTTGTTGCCAACCAAGGACCAAATATCAAGCCCCAAACAAATCAACCGGTCAACCAACCTGTAGGAATTCCATATGACCCCAACGTCATGTTGAGGAATCAAATTATGGAAATAGTACAGGATCATATGACTTTTGGGGTACGCCCTTTCGTTAGGCCAACTTATACAAAGTCATATCCTGATTGGGTATACTAAGCATATCCATGGCCTAGAGAGTATAAAGTGCCAAAATTCTCACTATTTACCGATTTAGGAGAGGTGTCTACTCTAGAACACGTAGGGCGATTCACGCTGCAAAGTGGTGACGTAACTGATTACCATAAAATGAGGTTGTCCCTAGTTCATTAACAGGAGTAGCTTTCTCCTGGTTCATCAATTTGCCAACGAACTCTGTTCAGACATGGCAACAATTGGAGCAATTGTTCCACGCTCAGTTTTATAAGACTGAATCCGAAGTTACTTTGGCCGATTTGGCGAATCTACTTCAAATGCCAAACAAATGGGCAGAAGGTTTCCTTCAAAGGTTTAAGACAGCAAGAAGTAAATGTTTTGTACCTTTACCCGAGAAGGAGTTTGTCAAAATCGTTCAAGATTATCTAAGCTTTGATTTGAAAAAGAAGTTCCAAAACAAGGAATTTTCTGATCTTTTTCAATTGAGCGCGAACGTGATTAGGTATGAACGATTAATAAGAGAGGAAGAGCAAATGAAAAATTCTAGCAAGGGGACTTATTATAGAGACCCGAATTTTGATGTTCATGCCATTAATGACGAGTATTACGATCAAACCGAAATGTGTTTGGCCGAATTAATCAAAGGAGACACGTATACTTGTCCTATAATGGCTAAGTCGAGACCGTCGGGTAAAGATGAGCCTATAAAAGATGAAAACAAAAAGGCTAGAACGTTCTCATTTGATGTAACCAAAGCTGACTTTATATTTGATAAATTATATAAGGATAAACAAATAAAACTGAGCGATAAACATAAACTGCCAAGCCCTGAACAAGTTAAGGGTAAAAAATATTGTAAGTGGCATAATGTATGGTCACATTTGACTAATAACTGTTTGGTTTTTGGCCATGTGTTACAGGATGCCATTGAATCAGGAAGAATTACGTTCGAAGATAAGAAGAAGATGGCAGTGGATGAAAATCCTTTTCCACAGCCACTTGGGGTGAACACGATGACGACTGGTTTCAAAAACAAGTTGTCAAAATTCAAGTTGGTTATAGATGATGGAGAAGAAGACCCTGGACCACATCCCAGTGTCTTTGAACGTATCAAAGGGAAGGAGCCCAAAGAGGATGAAGACATCCTGTGTACAAGATGTAAAAGAGAAGTGAGTGGGAATACAGAGAAACCAGGGATATGGCAGCATCACCATCGCCCTACATTTTCAACGGAACTATGGACGAATGATGAGGCAACAATAGGGAGTGCCACGTCCTAAGGCGGCTAAGCTATTGAGGTGGCCAATCAAAATATTCTCAAAGATAGCGAAGAGACTGGTATAGGTGAATCGATGAAAGAATTGCTAGAGATTTCTTCTGGGAGGTCGAAGTTTGAGCGAGATAGAAGAGATGGAGAAGATCCAGATCAGTCCTTTACTATTCAGTTCGGTACGTTACCTCCTGTCATGGCTAATAACTATTTGCTAGCCAATGAATTCAAGAATAAAGAGAAAGAAGAAGAAGAGAGGGAGGATAACGAAGAAGAAGCATGCGTGCTGGAATATGAAGAAGGCCAAACTTCTAGAGGGGCCTACGATGATGAAGGAGATGATGGTATGACGGATATCGAAGAGGAAATTGATTTGGAAGCAGAAAGAAGAAAAAGAGGAGTATCGTACAATACTTTGTTGAAGCAACTATATCGAGAGGGGGTTCGTGAAGTAGACTTGTTGGGGAAACCGTCTGGGCGTTCTTTCGATTATTACGTGCTGTACGGGACGCCCAAAAGGAAAAAGAGAGTTTCTCGCTCTGAAAAGTATAGATCACCTCCAAAAATAATGCCTCTTCCTACAAGTTAGGTAACTGAAGAAGAAGTATTAGAAAATAGTAAAAATGAAATTCAGGAAAAAGAAGCTCAGTGCGACATGCTGCACGTTGACTTATCACAAAAGGATAACTCGACAGAGGACAAGCAGGAAGTGGAAATAAATGCTGCCGAAAAGGTTATTTTTAAGCGACCAGCCATGAAGTTAACTAAATACTTGAGACCATTGTACGTTAAAACTCTAGTTAACGGCATAGCTGTGACAAAAGTGTTTGTCGATAATGGAGCAGCTATAAACACCATTCCATCTAGGATGATGAGAAAATTTGCAAAGACAGAAAATGATATGATCCCAACAGAAGTCGTCCTTACGAGTTTCAATGGAGAAGCAACTTCAGCTAAAGGGTTTATGCCATTGGACATAACTATAGGGATAACTACTAGGACCACAGTCTTCTTTGTAATAGAAGGTCCTACTAGTTACAATGTGTTATTATGAAGGGATTGGATACACGAAAGTCGCTGCATACCCTCATCGCTCCATCAATTCCTGGTTTTTTGGAATGACAAAGGCGAAGCAGAAGTGGTGCAGGCCGATCATAGAACTTTTGTCGCAGAAGTAAACTCAGTAGAAAGGTTAATGTACGAAGGAAATTATGGACCTGTCAGAGTAGTCCAAGATGAAGAAGAAACTCAAATTGTCGCGCAGAGTGAAGAGCCATTTTCGGTGGATGCACTCACTGAAACGTTCAGTCAGATGAGGCTAAATATAGTGGCCTTAGAAGAGCCAGTAATTGGCAAAAGAGTAATTAAGGAGTTTTAAATGAGTTGTAAGCAACCAAGGCAAATGGCTGATATTCAGGCCTTCAAAACCAAATTAATGGCTTTCAATAAAGAATTCAAGGACAAGACGAAAGAAGAAGCAGCCTTGAAAGCATTGAGAGACAAATTGGCAGTGCTCGAGTTGGAACAAAATATTGGTCGAGAAGTCAATAAGGTGGATTGTTTAGAAGAAGAAGTGCATATAACAGGATTGGACGATGAAGTAATAGGGATCACCAAACCTGTATACGCTCAAGCACAAGACCCTCTGATTAAAGTGAATATTGGCAATGAAGGGGAAGATCGCCCAAATTTCGTCAGTCAGATGCTCGATCAAGAGGTTATTGATAAATTAATCGCTTTATTAAAAGAGTATAATGATTGTTTTGCTTGGGAATATGAACATATGCCTGGTTTAGATAGGGATTTGGTAGAATATAGATTGCCAACAAATTAAATTTTAAGACTCATAAGCAATCTCCTAGGTGTTTTGCTTCTAATGTACTTCCGGAGATTAAGAAAGAAATAGAGTGATTATTAAAAGCAGGCTTTATTAGAATAGCTAGATATGTGAATTGGTTGTCTAATATCGTGTCAGTGCTAAAAAATAATGGTAAATTAAGGGTGTGTATAGATTTTAGGAATTTAAACATAGCCACACCCAAAGATGAATATCCAATGCCTACGGTAGATTCTTTAGTAGACTCGACTGCCGGACACGTAATATATTCCTTTATGGATGGGTATTAGGGATACAATCAAATTTATATAGTTGAGGAAGATATATACAAAACTGCCTTTAGGTGCCTTGGATCTGTAGGATGTTTTGAATGGGTAGTTATGCCCTTCAGCCTAAAAAATACAGGAGCAACTTATCAAATGACA
>NW_019266055.1:368643-378005 GCF_002742605.1 Olea europaea var. sylvestris | reverse complement strand
GGTGCAGGAGTAGGAGTAACATTAATAAATCCTTTAGGAATTTGTTACATGTTCGCATTCACTTTGGATAGGATGTGTACCAAAAATCAAGTCGAATATGAAGCCTTAATCGTGGGCCTATAATTAATGATAGATATGGGGGTAAAGAATGTGATCGTTAGAGGCGATTCTTAATTGGTAATTCACCAATTGATTGGTGATTTTAAATGTCAAAATGATTCCATTATAAGTCAATATGAAATTGCCCAGGAGTTGTTGGAAGAATTCGACCAAGTAGAGTTTCAATGCGTCAATAGGATATATAATGACGTGGTAAATGAGTTGGCCCAGATGGCCTCAGGGTACTCAAATGTTTTAACTTGGAAAGCTACTTATGAATATGGAGTAATATTGCTCGTAGTCCAAAAAGGGGCGAGAAGGATTGAAATTCATTGCATACAAGATGGAGATGCAATAGATTGGAGGACAGAGATTAAAAGATTCCTTAAAGAACCAAATAAAGGAGATAATAGAAAGATGAAGTTGCGCTTGCTAAACTACTGATAGATGAGGAGTTGTTTAAGAAATACCATGATGGTATATTGCTAAAATGTGTAAGTTTGCAAGAAAAGCCAGAACAATCATGGCGGAGGTGCACGAAGGAATATGTGTAGCTCATCAAGTTGGCCAAAGGATGAGATGGTTAATTATTAGGAATGGATATTTTTGGCCCAAAATGGGAGAATCATGTGTTCAATATGCAAAGAGTTGTCTAGCATGCCAAAAGTATGGTCCAATAAAAAAGGCGTCATCAAGAGAGATGACACCTATTATCAAATCTTGGCCGTTCAAAGGTTGGCCGATAGACCTAATAGGGAAGATTTATCCCCCATTGTCCAAGCAACATATCTTTGTTATAGTTACAACTGATTTTTTCACTAAGTGGGTAGAAGGGATACCTTTAAAGGAGATCACCCAAAAGAGTGTCATAGAATTTATCCGTGATCATATTATTTATAAATTTGGAATTCCACAAACTTTGATGGTAGATCAGGAACTTCTTTAAATGAAGATCAAGTGAATTAATTTTTGAGCGAGTTTGGAGTTAAATTAGTAAACTCTACACCATATTACACTCAATCCAACGGACAAGTAGAATCTTCTAATAAGATTCTAAAAAATATTATAAGGAAAATGATAGATGAAAATGTCAGAAATTGACACGAATGTCTAAACAAGGCCTTATGGGCTTATAGGACGTCGCCTTGGTCAAGTACCAAAATTACTCCTTTCCAACTTACTTATGAATATGAGGCCATTTTGCCTATGAAAATTAACGTACAATCGATCAGAGTGTGTTTGCAACATAAGTTAAGTGATAATGAGTATACCAAATCACTAGTTCAGAACTTATTGGAGTTGGACGAATTAAAGTTGGACGTCCTAGATAGATTGCAAGTTCAAAAACAAAGGATGGCTAAGTTTTATACTAAAAAAGTTTGAGTCAAATCATTTAGCCTGGACGAATTGGTTTGGAAAATAGTACTTTCTTTGGACAGCAAAGATCCAAAATATGGCAAGTGGTCGCCCAATTGGGAAGGGCCATATAAAGTAAATAGTGTGTTGCCTAATGAAGCCTATCATTTGGAAGATTTAGATGGCACCAAGCACATGAGGTTCATTAATGGCAAATATTTAAAAAAAAATAATCCTTCCTTATGGGAAAGTGAACAAATAAAAGCGTAATCAAAACGTGTTGAACGATCGTAGATAAAAAAAAAGAGAGGGGCCAGAGCGAAATACGTTCAAATAAATTCCTTTATTATCAAACGTTCATTACAAAGTTGTAAGATACAAAATATTAAATGTTCTATAAGTTACAATTAAGAGCGAACTAATCTCCTGGTCGATCGCCAAGTAAGAGGGTGAACTGACCTTTATTGCCATCCTGATCGCACTGCTGCAAAGGCAAGCAGAAATGTCGAGAAACACTCTCAACAAGCAGAAGGGAAGAGAAGCACCCTCACCTCGCTTACCTAAATACATCGCTGCAATAACGGGCAAGGAGACTGAGAAACACTCTCAGCAAGCAAGGTGGCTTGACAGGCATCCTAAAAAATTGCCTTCCATTATTGAACTCCTTGTAAAGAATATGGAGACAATGGGAAGAACTTTGCTGGCCAAAGAATATTTCTATATCTCCCATACCAAAGGTGACATCAAAATAGGTGGCAAAATGGGCGAATCAAATGATCCATTTCTATAAAAGACGTAAATTTTGGATCGATCGTTGAGATGCCAAACGATGGTAGCAAATTAGTTTTTGAAGAAAAGAATGAAAATGAAAAGTGCGAAATATACGTACATTTGTAGGGACGTGAAGGTGAAGAGACAGAATATGAACAGCCACATTCGTGCCTAGTAATTGGAGTCAAAGGGCCCAAAGTCTTGGGAAAAGAGATAGAAATACCAAAAGAGAATGTACATAAATCTTATCATAAAGCAGTTAAATGCTTGGGGGGTTGACAATTAAGGACAAACGTCAATAAATACATAAGAAGATAAATTAGTTGTTCATTAATGACAATGGCTGCTATTACATCCAAAATTGGCAATGACTATTAGTACAAGATCACAAGAGGAAAGTTAATACGAAGTTACAAATAGAAAAGTTAAGGCATTAGATGTCTTAATTAGAATTCACCCCAGACCGAACGAATTCTTTCCCTAAGTCTCCTCCAATCCTTGCTCTGCTGAGAAGAAGTGACATTCAATTCAGTTACGAAATCATTATCAACCTCCAACTTCTTGTACTGCTCGACCAAAGACTTGGTTCGCTCAATTCCTTAGGAAGCATTACGCTTTTTAGCAACCATTCTCGCCTTGCAGTCATCCATCCTTGCTTGAAGCTCCTTCATCTGTGCAGCTAAACTGGTTATCAAAGAGTCTTCAATCATAACTTCGGAAGAGATTTCTTTCAATTCGTCATCAGCTTTGTTGATCTCTCGAAGCAAAGACTATCTTTCAAATGCAGCGTGAAGTTATTGAGTACTCTTGGCTTTCAATTCAATATTTTTGGCCAGCAAAGAGAGGATGTCAGAGTGGACAGCTTTCAACGTCGCTTTAAAATCAGCAGAAATGTTGAGCGACGGAAGTGTCAGTGCTTGTACCAACTTCGCACTCAAATGATCAAGTTTATCCTTATGTTTGGTAGCACTAGCCTGACCGATGTTCATATCCATAAAAGATACATACTCAAATATCGACTGCTTGAGGAACTTCATATCTTTCTCTGAAGAAGCAGAAGGACGACCGGTTGAAGCAGGACAAGACGTCTTGACTTGCCTCCAGGAAGTGAACAAGTCCTGGATGGAATGCACAATCTCATCAGCATCCTGCAAAGAAAAATGCCAAGATTGAGGGTTTTCACTACAATAAACAAAGTAAAAATAAAAGTGAAGCAAAAGGTTACCTCATCAGCAATCTTGGGGGTGGCATATCACCAGTTGGCTCCACCACCTGTGGCCCCACCACCAGGGGAGACTTCCTCTTGTCTGGGCGAGAAGACTATGCCACAACGGACAGACCCATGGGAGCCTCTACATGATTAAAGAAGCAACAAATCAGAAATCAATAGCACAAGCAAAGGTAAAACATCAAATGTATTACCTTCTGGTTCGACGTTTGGGGGGTCGGCGCCCTAGGAAGAAGGTGGCTCGTCCATTGATTGTGAAGGTTCCGGGACTGATGGTTTTTCTTTAAGCGTAGTCCCTTCGTTAGCTGGTTTGGACGAAGCAGCTCCAGCAGAGGATGATGGAGCAGGAGCTACCAACACCAAAGCCTTCAAAGGAAAGGCTGAACTTTTCTGAGAAATTCAAGAAAACCATTAGCACATAGAAAGGTATGCTTGTGAGTAAACAGAATTCAATTCAATTACCTTTCTCCTGATGATGAGAGGAGTATCATCATCATCCTCCTCCAAGATGGGAGATGCTGAAGCTGGCCATTTGCAGCTTATGGCACTTTTAGCTGCAGTAGGTTTGGCAGGTAGAGAAGTAGAGGGACGAACAGATTGTTTAGCACGAGCAGGGGAGGAAGGACTCCTAATGGACACAGGGGTGACCAAAATAGGAAAAGTGGAAGGAATGTTCGGCTGATTCAGTGAATGGAAAGCACGATTGACATCAATTGCAAACAATTTGCGCTTCACTGATGGCCAGAGTTGTTCAAAAAGGGGGTGAACGACACAGCTAGGATTGAAGGGGGCTAATGAAAAGTTACTCGTCAAAAGAATATTGCGAGCATCTATAGCTTGTGCCTCTACCTTATTAATGGTGTGAAAGTGGTCTATCAAATTTTTTGAATAACAAGGGGGAACAGGCCAAGTTTGACCAAAACCAAGTTGGCGAGCAAAAAATTGGGGAGCATATATTTCAACCCTAGCTTTGGCATTAGTTCCAGTTAAAATATCATGGAACAACTCTCTCCCAGTCAAAAATTGAACCCAAACGAGCAGGGAGGCGCTCATACTGTCCAGGGTGGATGGAGTTTGCACATAATCTGGAGTTAAATGAGAAGGAAAGGGAAAGAAGGAAGGAACTGAATTTAAAGTATAAAAGAATGAAAAAATATCCCTTATGGACATATTTATAGGACTCAATGGGTCAATGGCTAGCCCATAGCAGCTAGCAGAACGAAGGGACATAGATACAGCACCAAGTGATGGAAAATAGGCTCTCAACCACAGTTGAGTGAACCAAAGAGGCCCACTGCCAGTGGGAGATGCACCATTCTTCAATTGAAATTGAAGAAAAGCCATGCCTTTATAGAGGGCAGCCAAAAAGAAGGAACACAAATTCAAAAGCCTATCACGCGCCAATTCGTGCACTATGGGTAAATAGCTCATAGAAGGCTTCAAACTGGGCACACACAGAATATATTTACAAAACCATATCTGAAGAAAGGCCACACGCTCAGCGTGGAAACGCTCAGCGTTTGAGTGATTATGACAGCTTTGCAAGCTTGAATAGGATTCGGTGAGTTTTTTGTCAAATTTTGGGGCAACACCAGAAATCAAAATACCAGGAAAAATGGTATTGCCCAAAGGTGGAAGATTTATCAGGGCCCCAACATCCCTTAAAGTGATTGACATGGGACCAAGAGGGAAAACAAAAGTACTATATTCAGAAGACCAAAAACTTAAAGCAATAGGAAAAAGTGTTGGGTCAAAAATTGGGGGTTGAAGAGAGATTTCTAATAAATCAGAAATCCTAGCACGATCAAAAATTGCCTTGGTAGGACCATGGCCCACAAGGCGAGCATGCCATCTACGGAAAACAACATCAGATTTGGGCCAAGTACGAATACCTTTTTCGCGAATAGGCCTCAGTGGCAAAGAGTTCAGGAATGGAGGGCCTTGAGTACAAGGAAACAGCGAGTCCACCGCCACTTGTTCGACGGCTTCAGCGTTTGTGAATGAAAGACCCACATAGAACTCATTAAGTTCGGCATTGGCTGGTGCAAGAAAGTTGGGATTTACATATGGTCGAGTGAGGATTTTTTGGAAATCATTGAAGCTAAAAGAGTCGTCAGATTGGGTTTGTGGAGCAGCCATTGGGAATGAAATACAGTTTTGTTAAAGTTTGCTCGAGAAATGTAGCAGAGAAGCAAGAAGATGAACAGTGGTATGACGAGAAAGAAGCGCAAAATAATGATACGTGATTTAGTGGTACAACGAAATAGCATGTCTATGGGGTTTATAAGGGTTTGTAGCGTCGTACTTTTTCAGGCTATGGAAGGAAATAATGATTGAAATTCTTGGGAATTTCAAATGTGGCTGGGAAACACAAAGTAAATATGGCAAAGATTAATAATTGGTATTAATTTTGTCATATTGGGGAGTAATTGTTGACACACTAAAAGTGCAGCTCAAATCGAATAGCTCAAGGAATGAAGCCCAATTGAGGAATCCCCAAATCAAATAGCTCAAAGAATGAAGCCCAACTGAACAATTCAGGATTAAGGCCCAGATAGGGTTATTAATGAATGTAGTGAAAGTCTACGAACACTGTAACATCATCACCCAAGCTTGCAAGACGCCCAAGATCTGAGCGAATGAAGTGCCTTACAGTCGCCCATAGCTATGACCCTGTCTCGCCCAAACCTTCGAATCGCCCAGGATCTTAGCAAACATAAGATGCTATGGTTATCCAGAAGTGTAGTTATTGAAGCAGTTATCGAGTAACCTTATCACGTTCCACAATTCAAGGAGTTTAGTTAAAGATAGTTGAACGACAAATAGTAGTGGCAATAGTTAGAGACAGCAGTTCCACGATAAGTTAACCACCATAAAGAAAGTGGGTAGTTATAAAGCAATCAAACAGTCTCTAAGCGGTTGATCACGAAGAAATCATTAAGTGAATATAAAAGGAAGAGAAGACATAGAGCAAAGAGCCGGAATCAAACACTCTCAAACAGAGAATATGTAATTTCAATTTCTTAGTTTAGACTTAAAAACATTTCTTTTCAGTACTCTGTGCTTACGCCCCTTGGAGACATTCTGTTTAGTTCCAATTGTAAAGTCATTGCCAATAAAACACCCATTTTTGGGACTTTGTCTCAAGAGATTTGTTCCTTACACAATCATCTGATTTTCTTTTTAATTGTTAGCGACTACCCGCGCGAAACAATAACTATGGTCATTCAATTTGATTTTATTTAACTATAGTCATCCAACTTTATACTTTGTATCAGCATAACCATTCAATTTGATTTTATTTAATCATGGCTACCAAATTTGATTTTTACCATTTTCACTAATTTTAAAAGAGGTAACATAATAACTTTACATTATATATAAAAAATAAATTTAGAAAAAAATTAAATAAAAGCTTTTAAAAAAAAAATTTTAAAAACATTTTTCTAAATAAAATTTTATTTTATTTTATATATCTAAGTAACTTTTATTTAAAATAAGTTTTTATTTTATTTAATTTTTTTTATAAAATAAGTCGTTATTTTATTTTAAAACTTTTTAAAAAAAAGCTTTTATTTTTAGTAAAATTTTTAAAATATTTTTTTATTTTATTTTTCAAAATAAGCTTTTATTTTATTTCTGTTTTTTCTAAATTTATTTTATACATAATGCAAAGTTGCCGTATTATCCCTTTTAAAAAATAGTGAAATCGGTGAAAAGAAGATGAGTGACCATAGTAAAATGTTTTATGAAATTGGATGGTCATAGTAAAATAAAATTAAATTAGATAACTATAGTGACGCTAAGTATAAAGTTAGATGACCATTGTGAAACAAAATCTAATTAGGTGATCAAGTGACACTAAGTATAAAATTGGTTGACCATTGATTGATTTAACCCCTCCAAAAGTAAACCACAAGTTGCGTTTTTCTCCTAATGGTTGACATCTTCTTTCATGTGGCCTACATATGCAAAAAATGAAATTGGCCAGTATCCCATTCTAATGAGATTCAAAAAAATGCTTAATTGTATAATTGGTTAACCAGTTGAACTGTCTTATATAAGAATGGCCCTCCTCATCTCCTACTCCGTTGGGAACTTTGGGTGGCAAGACAAATATGGAACATGATTTAGATAATGGACTTGTGAGCAACGAACTTGGTAATACAGGCCTCATCTACTCTTATTGCTTGAGGAAGGACTTTCTCTCCTAATCCAACTTTCCATAGGTAAGTTGGTGGAATCCCTTATAGGTGGCTGAAGCGCAGCAGTGGGATCGATAGAAGAAGAAAGTGCCTTCAGGAAATCTAAGAAAGACTTAATTCGGATGCCTGCTGTTGATTTGATCTTAGCAGGAAGAAAGTTTGGGTATAATGTATAAAGAATGAGACCTTGTAGGAGTTGGGGTGGAACAGGTTGGCCTATAAGGAGGAGATAAAATGGGCATATCCTCGAAGCTGAAGGTAGGTCAGTCTGGATGAGCCAGAGGTACCCAAGCATCTTACTAGAGAAATCTGTCCATCACCCCCAGCTGGGGCGTTTCTCTTCTAAGCTTTTTGAGCCTCAACCTGCTTAGCGGCCTTATATTTCAATATTTTTTAACTTTGACCTGAATGGAAACAAAATATATGTTAACTTAGTCATCATAAAAATGAACAAGAAAAATGATTAAGTAATCAACTTACTACGAGGATGATGAACAGAACCGTAGAAGAAAAGTTTGACCTTAAACAAGTTAGAGTCTAGAATCAAGAAGCATCACGACCCGGGATCTTTGATCAAAGACTTTTCTGCACCGATGAACATGCTAAAAGTAAAAGGTCGAAAATATGTAAAAGAATAAGGAAAAAGTTAAAAGGATTGCTAAAATGAGATCATCAAGGTAGAATAAACATATCTAATAACTTACATATTTTACAATAACGATAGAAACCACATCATCCCTATTCACATTGACATGATGGAACTACCAATCTCTCCTAATGAAGAAGAAATCAACTTCCATTTCTTGATCAATGAAGGAATGTCAAGCACTGTAGACCCCTTAGTTCTGCCTTAAAGTTATATAGTACCAATCCGAATCCTTACCATATTCTTTGAAAATGTGCTAGGAGTTGAGTAGGTCAACTGAAACCTAGACTATGCAAAGCAGTAGGTAGGATAAAAAAGTTAGAATAATGCTCGTCATCCCGGGATTAAATCCCGAGTTTGGATACAGGGGCCGAGGTGGCATGACCTCGACCCCTGATTTGAAATCCTAGGCCCCATGTGCCGCAATATCGAGGGTCAAGGTCATGCCACCTCGGCCTTGGATCTAAACTCGGGATTTAATCACAGGTTTTGCAACACGTTTGAAAAAGTTATCTACCCATTTTGAATAGGCTGAGTTAGGGCTATTCTCCAAGTTGAAACTTTTTTTTGAATGGCTTGAGAAAAATCCAACCTTAGCTCAGCAGCCTTTAGGATGCTTGCAAGCTCAATAATCATCCCTAGGAAGGAACATTTTGATCGAGTTCAAATGTTGTAGTCTTTTTGCCAAGAATCTATTTTTTTTATTAGCAGAGGTAATTGCACTCCTATTTTCTACTATGGCAGGACCAATCTTATCCCCCTCTCTTGTCTCTTTCACCTCTTTGTCCCTAGGGTCCACAGTTTACATCATAGTTTTCTTCTAAGGAAGGTAAAATATTTGGATGGACAGTAGTTATAGGAATACAAGTAAAAAATTCACGTACATTAGATCTTGACGATGCTTTATCGGAAGAACTCACTAACTATGTTGACCTATTTTTTTAATGATTACGTGGACAATAGATATCAAATCTACTTGCGTCCATGCAAGCAAATTCCAATACGTTTTTAACGGAGGCTTTGTTGGAGGAGGTTACCACAAAAATTCTCTATGACG
>NW_019266055.1:356462-368317 GCF_002742605.1 Olea europaea var. sylvestris | reverse complement strand
ACCAAATGGAGCTTTGGATCTAGGGACAACTTCGGTTGATTCAAAGGAAGCTTCAGTCGGTAGTGTAAGGAAGTTCGAGGTAGGGAGCATCGTCTCTTTTTGACTTCTTGTTGATTTTAGGTCTGTGATGTGATCTTCGATTGGATCCTCGATGACGACGCATAATAATAGTCCCCTAAGTCTCTACATGATCATTCACATATTGCATGGACTTGTATAAAATATTTTGTCGGAGGGATAATTATTTGGACATCACAATCCCCTAAGTCTAAATATAAATATTTATATTATCATTAGAATTCTGAATTAAAACTATTATGAATCGTTTGGGGTACATATAAAGGTTGATATTCGATGCTGTTGTCTCTGAAGTGGGCTTATATCTGAGGCTTTGTCGAAGCTATTAATTTTGAAGCTGAAGTGGTGTGCCTCTGCTACTTGTTGAAGCATTAGGAACATTAGGTGGCCTTAATTGTTATGCCCAAATGATTTACCGTCATATCTTTTCAAGAAAAGATAGCTGGGGTTGTTCAACCTTTCACACACACAACCATCACTACATTTAATGGGTAACAGTGAGTGTTGCAGGTGGTTCCTTGAAGGGCAGATGCGTAGGCACTCATAACTCTGATGCTCTAATCTAAAACATAAAATTTAAAATGATAGACATTATGGTTGGCTCAAATTGAGCCTTAGATGAATGGTTGGATGGTTCGAATTGAAATTCAAAGGTTGAGGTTGATTACCCTCGCCTATAAAAGGCCGTGGCTTTTGAATTTGGCAAAAAGAAAAATCAAACCTTCAAAAAGCTCTCGACCCTTTCTACATTTTTGTTCACTGCCATTCGATTTTTTTCACCTAGTTTTTTAATAAATCTAGTGATTTGTGTTGTGTTCTTTTCCCGTTAAGTTTTTCTGTCAATAGACTTTGTCTTTCTTTTTAGAAATGTTGTCTTCATCTACTGAGGAGGACGATATGATATTAGGAATGTGGCTGTAGAGATGGAGGTTACCTTAACCAGTACCGTCGATCTTGTCTAAGCCATTAAGGTTGGTCAGAGCGTTCTGCCTATGAGGAAGGGTTATATAAATTATGACTCGAGTTGGGTACAACCAAAATTTCTTCAATAGTAACTTCATTCAACCTAGTAGATTTGAAGAAAAAATATTGCATTCCCTACAAACATTAAACACTTTGCCCCATCTCCTTATGATCTAGCATGCTTTACTAGATAGGGGAGCATCATGGTTAGTGAGTTTCTTCGAAAGGGGGATTTCATTTGTCCCTTCATCCTTTCTTTAGGGATGTTCTAAGGTTGTACAAGATGGCATCGACCTAGCTCGTCCCCCAATGCTTAGGCCCAATGAGTGGGCACCTATTTCCTGTGGAAAGAGACCTCTCTTGGTGAGGGCATGCCACTTCACGTCTTTTAGACCATTTTCTAGCTTAGAGTTTTGGGGAAATGGAATTTCAAGGTATGGTACTCTCTCTATCCGTGGGGGTCACATTCCTCGTTCTTTATAAGCCTTTTCTCATCCATCAAATGATGAAAGGAGAGCTGGTTTTAGGTGAAGGGATAGTGGCAGTGGCAGAAGTGAGAGAGTGACATGGCTCCTTACGTGATACTTCCAATTACTTATTTTGAAGCTAGTGAGTATCCCATCTTTAGTTGTACTCTTATGGTAATAGGATTATTCTGACTTTTGATGTATTGCAGGGTCAATTGAATGTTTCGAGCTGACTGAAATTGAGTTGGGTATCGTTGAGGACATATACCTCGTCCCCTATCTTTCAGGAAGTTCGAGCAGTTAATTGTTGCTCGTCGATTCTTCGAGCGATTTGGACTGGTGACCTAAAGAGGTAATACCAAAATTTTCCTAATCTTTATTTATCATTTGTGATGCTAATGATGCCTGTATTATTGATTGAAGAAAATTTTGAGAAGGAGAAGTACCCTACCTTGGATATGGCTTCCATCCTGGACACAACCTTTATAGTTGGGAAGAAGATGTTGAAACCTTCATTAGCTACTGCCAAGTAGGTAAGGGATAAAGTGGAAAATGTCAGCAAGGAGGCTACTAATCGTAGGGATGAGGTATGACTCCCTCCTAAGGATAAGGGGAAGAACAAGGTAGAGAAGATCTCCAATAAAAAAATTCAAGTTCTAATTCATCAGAAAGGGGGTCAATGGCTACCCAACTACCTCATTTGAAGTCACAGTAGGGAAAAATTGATGGCTGCTTCTATTGTTGTAACCAGGGGGGCATAGAAGAAGCCAATTGTCATGGAGCCCCTGAGGTAGGAGTCGTCGAAAAGGGCAATAAGTTCAAGTGAGTCCACTCCTTCTGAACTAACTCCTCACCTCAAGTTCTCCATTTCCAAAAAGAGTGACGAACTAGCTAAGGAGGTTCTATGCATGCTTTTTCTAGAGGTTAAGATTGCTACTTCTACATTTCACAAGTACTGGACGAATAGGTGGAAAACCTTTGTAAAAATTAGCGACTCAATGGATATGTTTACCACCATGGTAATTCAAGTGGATTGAGCCTTTAGGATCACCATAGAGGTTGAAATCCTTTTTAAAAACCTTCAAAAGAAGATTAAGAATTGATTAAGTAGGACCTCCCAAGCCGAGGAAGCAGCCAAGAAGGCTAAGGCCATAAGGAAGTAGCAGACTAAGGAGTCTGTGAAACTCACCTCTGCCTTATTAGAGATTGAAATCTGAAAAGGAAGTTCACTTATCTCAAAGTGAAGTGGCCTTTTTGACTGAACGAGGGGAGACTTCAGATGCTCAAACTGTCCGTCGAGGCCTTGGAGAGATCAAATAAAGAGAATGTAATGTTGAAATGGTAGGTAGAAGAGCTCGACTCTAGGGTTGCTGGCCTCACTGAAGAGGTGGAGTGTGTTAGGTAGAAGTTCAATCTGTTGGCAATGATTCTGTAAAGCAGTAGATAGCTAACTTTCACTTAACAAAGGAGTATCAACGCTTTGCCAAGTCTTGGAGAAGGTCTGCATATATCATGGTAGCAGAATGGATTGAGGTGTAGTCGACTTTCGACACTAGTGAGCTGAGGTAAAAAATCTGAAGGAATGGGATCAAAGAGAACCTGAGACTCTGACGGAGGATAGCCACATAATTGAGCTCGAAGATGATGAAGCGGGGGATGACGATTTAGCTTCTAAAGCAGGTGGTCCCGAAGTCATTATTACTTTCAATGGTGCTCCTCCCCTTCTCCCACCTGTTTAGCTTGTAGGATTTATTTTTCTTCTTTGTAAATGGCTTCGGCTCCTAATGTAAATATGAGTTGTTTAATGAATGACAAATTCTTTTCCTACATACGTGTATTCTTATTGAATTTTGTTTACTATTATTGCTTTCTTATCAATGGTTTCTACGTGCTTTTAATTTTAATTTAGGCACTTGAAGTTTCTCTAAGTGTTAGGATTTTACCTTGTTTTGGCTTCGTCTTTTCCCTAGCGTGAGTTTGAATAGTTTATCCATGTAGAGGCTTTTTCCTCAACTTTTGTTAATGGGGAACATGTGCTCTCTACTTTGCTGAAAATTGAGATGGTCCATTTTGGGATCGAGCTCTTCATCTAAGTGTCCGCACTTCCCTACCTGGAGAATGGTTCACCAGGCAGAGGCTTCTCCTATGACCGTTGTCACTAGAAGGTACTTTCTTTTAAGGAATTTTAAAAAGGTCATTTTCATTGGATTAAACAAACTTTATAACATTTAAAAACATTTTGTTGGTAGGTATTTCTTCAGTTACTTTGCATTCCAAGGATAAGACAGTGTCTTACCATCTAAATTTTGATCCTATAAGTTCCAGGTCTAATCCGTTCTCTAATGCTATATGGACCTTCCCAGTTAGGATCACGAGTTTCTATCCCTGGTTCTTTAGAGGATAGGAACACTCTTCACAATACAAGGTCGTTCACAAGAAAAGACTTTTTCTTGATCTTAGAATTGTAGTACCGGGCCATCTTTTGCCGGTAGGCCGATAACTTCACTTGGGACTCATTCATCCTTTCATCCAAACAATCAGGCTCACACCTCCTCAACTCATCATTAGATATCTCATTAAACTGTAGGCAACAAAGAGAGAGTAAACTCACTTCGACCAGGTTCAGAGTCTTTGCTCAATAGGCCATAGAGAAATGAGGTTCTCTTATGGCTATCTTGCTAGTGGTTCGTATAGCTCATAGGACTTGAGGTAACTCATCCACCCAAGTGTCCTTGGAAGAATCTTGCTTTTGCTTGAGGTTGTACTTGATGGTCTTATTGATTGCTTCCACTTGCCCATTGGCCTGAAGATTGTGGGGGGTGGAGAAATGATTCTTGATTCCTAGTTCTTCATATAAGTCCTTGAATTTTTTGTGATCAAACTATCGTCCATTATCAAATATGATTGAATGGGGATTCCAAACCTGCAAATAATGTTTTTCCATAAGAATTTGGAAGTGTTAGCTTTTGTAATTTTGGCCAGGGATTTGGCTTCCACCCATTTGGTAAAATAATCAATGGTGACCATAGCAAAGTTAGCATTGCCCCTTTCTTTATGTAGATGCCCTATAAGTAGTGTTCTAAAAGGCGCACGTAGAAGGCGCCGAGGCGTCTCCTATGCACGATACGTGAGGCTTGGTACCTTATTTAGCGGTCAACAATTAGCGGTCAACAACAATTGTTGACCGCTAGCACGTGCATTATTATCTTTTTTTTTTATTTTTTAAATTATTTTTTACAATTCTTTTAAGTTAAAACTTAAAATCTGATTTCTTTACTTTATCTGTCTAAGATTCAAAATAGACTTAAAATCTGATTTCTTTACTTTATCTGTCTAAGATTCAAAATAGCCGCTTGAAGCCTTGAACAAAGGAAAACTTTCAAAAATTGCTATATATTTACTATCTAGTATTTACATTTGAAACTTATCATTTTGTTGGAAACTTTGAAAATATGTATAAAGTTCCTATAAATCTGTTCTAGATGTTTGATAGGTATTATTTTTAGTTATTAAAATTTTTTTGATTGATTAAAAATTAAAATAAAAAAAGGCTTTTTTAAGCCTATACCTTGCCTAAGCTCACATAGCCCATAGCTTGACCTCCACAGATTACGCCTTTTAGAACAATGCCTATAAAATCAATCTCCCACTTGGCAAAGGGACATGGGCTAGAAACAACACTTAGTTCCTAGGAAGGTTGTCCCCGTATTGTCGTAAAGCCCTGAAATTTATCATATCTTTTGCAAACTGTAGTGCATTCTTTTCAATGTAGGCTAATAATATCCTTGTCTTGGCACCTTTTGTGCCAAAGCCCATCCTCTTATATGATTGCCACAAATCCTTTTATGAATTTCTTGGAGAACATAGCTAGCCACCTATGTATCGGAGTAGGGATAGGGAGAAACCTCGTTTATACGTTACATCATCTTGAAAAACAAAAATATTTAGCTCGTCTTCTGAGCTTTGACAACTCCTTTTTATCAGAGTGTAACGCTTGATTTTTGAGAAATACTCTGATAGGATACATCCATAGGGGAGTATCTTCGATCCAAATTACTTATTCACTATTAGTGATGGAGAGTCGAGGAAGTGCTCTATATGCATGACAGTAAGTAGTTCAGAATCCTTGCAACTTGCTAAATTTGAGAGAGCATCTACATGGGCATTTTCTACGCATAGGACCTGTGCTAATTCGATCTTTTTGAAGGATGGATAAATTCCATTACCCGTTTGAGATATGCTGACTTACTTTTGTCTTTGGCCGAGAAATTGCCGTTAACTTGGCTCACTACCAATTGGAAATCAAAGTTGATAATTAGCCTCTTCACTTGCATCTCCCTAGCTAATCTAAGACCAGTTAAAAGAGATTCTTAGCTTTGAACCCAAACCTCACAACATAATTAGGCATGTATCCTTTTGGGCTGACTAAGACCACTCTTATCCCAGAACCTATTTATTCGAAGGATCCATCAACAAATATGTTCCAGGTGAGAAGTTTGATAGGGTACATCTCCTCTTGCATTTCGAGAATATGGGAGAACTCTATTACAAAATTTGCAAAGGGTTGACTTTTAATAGTAGTTTTTGTTTTAAACACCATGTCAAACTCACTAAGCTCTATAGCACATTTCATCATTTTTACTGAAGCATAAGGTTTTTGGAGCACTTGCTTGAGTGGAAAATTGGTTAGCAATTGTATGGTATGGGCCTGGAAGTATGGCCTCAATTTTCGGAAGTGAGTAACCAATGAGATGTTCAACTTCTATATGTCTGGATAATGGGTCTCTGCTGCCAAAAGTGCTTTACTCACATAGTAGATTGGCAGTTGGTGGTATCTCTTACTAGCACCAAACTTATAGCATCTAATTTGACTGCCAAATACACTTGTAAAGGCTCGCCATTTTTATGTTCAAAGATGAGGGAGTCCATCCCAAGTGCTTCTTGAGCTCTTACAAGGTCACTTCACTCTCCTTTATCTATTGAAACTTCTTTCCTTTTTTTATCAGTTGCCTTCGAGACAAAATGACTCAAAGCATTGTGAACTATAAAACTAGCTACGTCGTCTTGTGTTAAAATAATGGGTTGAACCTCTGTCCAGTAGAGGGTTGGCCATTGTTGACTATAAAACTTGTCATTAGGAGACCTTTGGCCTCCCTTGCATAATTTCTTTAGGTATTCCTGGTTTCTTCCCCAACATATGGGCCTTTAAAGATCATGTCAAATTCTTGAATGGATCCACGACCAGTGTTAGCAAGGGAACTTCTCCATTATCTTTGACCATCTCTAGGCCTTTTTCCATCATTTTCTCACCTTCGATAAGTGTCGTTCTAGATAGGACGCCGGTCTCGTCCCTCCTTGGCTGTTGATCTTGCTTGGGAAAATAAGCATCTCTAGGTGTGCGCTTTTGTTGTCACTTTGGGTGTACAACGCAATATTTCTACAGTCAGCAGTGTTGTGGCTATAGAAATGGTGGTAAGTGCCATAGAAGGGGTGCTTGGTCCGTATTTATAAGTTTGGAGCTTCGTCCTCTGCCTCTTCCCATTTGAGGAAATTGTTGGTTGGGCCTTCCCTGGTATATCTACACACTGGGGTTCACTTCTTTGTAGGCCAAAGTAAGTACCACATTTAATGTTGCAGGAGCTAGAGCTTGTCCCTGATTGGGAGGTTGACTATCCAATTAGTGATCCATAAGATGGGAGGTGTGACCTCTTACTCATTATCTTTGAGGAGGTAGGATTCCTCGATTAGCCCTATTGCGATGATCATTTAATGCTCCATTGATAATTTCATGCCTTATCATTTCCAACATGGCGTTATAGATGGTTGGGTCTTTGTTTTGAGAGAATTCATATCCTGCCCTCATCGTAGGGCTGATAGCACTTCTCTATTGGTGACTTGCATACAATAGGTCATCTTATCGGTTAAACAAGATAAGAAGCCTAATAATGACTTCTCTTGTTGTTGCCTCGTGATCAGGAGGCCCTGTATCGACTCTTCTCCTTCTTTGCTAGTCGCAAAGCGCTTGAGGAAAGCCTTCTTAAAATCTGACCAACTTTTGATACTTTCCTTCGAAAGTCTAGTATACCATACTTTAGCCGCCCTACATAAGGTTAAATGGAAGGCTCTGCATTTCACTGAGGAAGTAGAACCCCTTAGGCTAATGTGGGTTTTGAAGCTATTAAGGTGCTTCATAGGATTATTTCTTCCATTAAACTTAGGAATTTTTAGAAGCATGAAAGGACTTGGGACTGGGATATCTCTAATCCCTTGGGAGAATGGTAAATTATCATCATCATCATCAAAGTAGCACGATCGCTGTAGTTTGTCGAAATTTTCATCTCCCCTAACTTGGGTTTCCAGAAGTGATTGAGATGGTCCCGCTTGATTCCTTGTCTGCTCTACCCTCCTTTTGCACCTATTCCTAGGTGGAGGATTGTAAGGCAAGTTGTCATAGGCAGCTTCATTTTGTCTGTTGAATTGAGTTGATCTCTGCTGCCTATTTCTAGGTGTAAGTGGAGGTTGAACCTACTTTCTTTGGGCTGTCCGAGGCTCAACCTATTGAAGATGCTAATGGACTTCTGAGGTAAGTTTTTTGGATCGTAATTTGGAGGAATGTTGAATGGGACCTCATTGGTTGGTTAGTGTCATTGTTTGTGTAAGTATCAACCTCAACTTTCCTCTCTTGAGAGGCTTCTTCCCTTGTGTAATGTTGATAATTACACATTTGGCTTTGAACCTCCTCTTCACCATGATAATAGTTCCTTTGCGAAAACTCATGAAAGAACGTACTTCCTTGGGTTGTTGGCCGTTTGATTTCCCGGAAGTGGATGAGATCGTGAACAAGTAATAAAGCAGTACATAGAGTGTCAAATCCACGAGAACTATGTATTTGATCGAGTTAAAGCTAACAACACCCTTAATTGAATAGCAAAATCGATTTGTAAAACAATATTAAATCTATTGACTAACCAGAAAGCAATGTAAAGAGTTTATCAAATTTGTGAGACGTATTGCTAAGATGTAGAATCTCCCTTACTGATCCATTTTAAATCATGCTTGTTGGTCAATGTTCATATTTTATTTAGAAGCTTCTCTCTATAGCAATTAAATCTAATCATACAAGTGATTTTTCTATATCTTTATGAAAAATACGAACATATTAGAAAGCATTAAATGAGTTAGAACATCTATAAAAACCATGTGAAGCATATATGTATATCTCTATCCTCTATCGAATCTCACAATATTTTATCACTATGTGCTATTGATTCTATATCTCTCTCGATGATAATAAAATCCACAACCAATCAAACTAATGGCCAAAATTAAATCATAATAAACATCCAAACCATTAAACAAATTAAAGTCAATTTAATTATTTAACCGAAAATTTCATAACAAGAGTTCATCACACCCTAACAATAAAAAATTTCGACACGCATATTATTGGAATTAAACACGTAAAAGTCAAAAGACATCACCAAAAATTGACGGAACGTGATTAATTTTTTCAACTTGAATCTGCCGTCTTTTTCTTGCAGTTTCTTTTCTATGTCAGCGTGTAATTAATCCGGTCGCAAAGTTTTTTCCTCCTTTCCAGCTGCTCCCGTTTCTGTGTGTGTATATATAATGACAGCCACTTGGAGCAACAATGTTTGACTCCAAATTGGAGTCCAATTCCTGTTGAATGAATGTATAAAATCAGCCCCCAACTAGTTGCCCAGTTTTTTTGTGTATATCTCCATTTAATGTCCCCAAGGCTGCCCTTTTTTTGCGTTTTTCTCCAGCCATCTGCCGACTTTTTTTCCAGTAATTTCAGCAGCAAGCAGCTGAAACTTTTTACTCCAGAAGATCTCCTCAAAATCAGCCTCAATTGCTCTCAATTTCTGCTGTTATTTCTTCCACTTCAGTGGCCTTTTGCATGTAAACATAGATAAATTCTGCTGTGTTTTTTCTTTTTTTTTTTTTAATGAAGAAGGCTGCCTCCTCTTTTTTTTCCCCAAAGTCATGTTTATATATCTGTTTGTACTCCCCAACCAGCAGCCGTCTTCTATGCATATAAATCCTCACTTTATATGTCGTGTGATGTATATATACACCACAGTAGGCAGCCCATTTCTTCTTCTTTTTTTTTTTTTTCTTTTGCAAATTCAGTCCTTTTTGGGTTCTCAAGCAGCCCACCACTTTTGTGAATAGAAGTCCAATTTAATTTCAATTAAGAATCCAATTGAGGCACAATTAATTTAATATTTTCTTCAAGTCATCCAATCTTCTAAGTTAATGCCATGTAGTCTTTAAATTCATCAATTGTGTAGACTTTGATCCCCAAAATTTGCATCCAATAGCCAATTGATCCTTATTTCTTTTCCAAGTTACTTCAAATGAGCTAAACTCTGGAACAAACGAAAATTAACTCAAATTAAATATAAAATCACCCATTTGACGATATACAAGTTTAGTAATGTGGCATAGATAAGTGCACAAAATGTACTTATCAAACGCCCAAATTTAAATATTTGTTTGCCCTCAATCAAAATTATAATCTACATAACAACAAACACAAAAGCATACAAAAATAATTGGTTGAACAATCTAGCTTTTTATTTTAAGAATTGAGATCGCCATATTAAATCTACAAACCACTCCAAAGTCACAATACCAAGTCAATATTCACGTTTCTAATGCAAAATCGATGTGTGTGAGAATAACTAAGTAAACATTAATGACTTTATAAGTTGTTCCAATTTTCGACCCTCTATGGTCAAATTTATCCTTTCATTTATCTTAAGATTCACACACCCTCAAACTTATTCTATTTTACTCTTTCCCAGCGTATAATCTAAGATTGAATTTTTCATTAATATCCTCACTCTTTCCAATTTAGGTGGACGTTGTAAGTCAACTCATCAATGAATAATGATTTTTCAATTATTTGATTGCTTCGACCAACAAGAATAAATTAGGTTAATTATTCTTCATTGAAAGTCAAATTCCCTCAAATAAATGTTAGGACTTAACAAGGCATTTACTTTTTTTTATATATTATTTTATTTTTTGCACTCCCCTTTAAGTTTTTTAGTTGACCCATGTATTAGACTTTAGAACGACGACTCCCAAGTCAGACGACTTTAGGGCACCAAAGTTTTAAATACTCTTACAGGCTTAGTAACCCAAGTAAAAAGGCTTTGAAGAGAACATTTTTTTTTCTTTTTTCAAGGTTAACTTCATCTCTGATTGCTTTCTAAATGACATCCGTAACGAATTTTAGGTCGATGACTCCCAAGTTAGATGACTTTAGGGTATCGAGTTTTAGCACACTCTTGCAGGCTTAGCTACCTGAGTCATAAAGACTTCAAAGAGAAGTTTTAAATTTTAAAATATCTTCCTTGATTAGTGCAATGCCCCTTATTACATATCTATTCAAGCAAACCAATCTCCAACTTAAGACTTTTGCCCAATTTAATCATGTTAGTTTAAAACAATCCACAAATTTTTTTTATTTTTTTTTCACATAAGGAATCCACATTTACATATACATCTTCTTACGATGGTAAAGTCACCCCAAACTGTACTAAATTTGATCCAAGGATAATTAATTTAGTATGATTTGGGTAAAACATCTATGTCTAACTAAATTAATCTATCAAGAGCATGAAACAACTCATTTAATCACAATGTCAAACTCGATTCTAGTGCGTATATAATATCAAGTTTTGCAAGGTTAAGTTTCAATCAATTTAGCATGCATCCTATCTACAGTTCATAAATTAATATGAATTCTCAGATTAGATTATCATTGTCAACTTGACTGTCTAACCTACACAAGCATACAACTGAATAAAATAGATTTTTTTTTTACTAAGACAAACACACAAAAACATAAAATCATCCGAAAAATAAAAATTAAAGTTTTTTTTTACCTCCAAACTTAAAATCGACATTGTTCTCAATATTATAAAACATAAATAAGAGCATAAAAAGGCAAGGAAGAAGGTACTCCCCGAATTTTTGTGTTGATCGTGTAAGGCACAATGTGTGATGGCTAGATAATTTTCTTTATCATGCTTTTCCTTGGGTCTATGTTAATTTGAGTATTCCACGATATCATGTCCCTGCATATAGTAGTCAAATCAAACATTAAAAATCAAATTACCTAAAACATGTGTTACTTAGCCCAAACAATGAAAATAATCAACAATAAATTCAAGGGCCCAAGGGGAACATTAAAGATTGTGATACCCTACAAATTGAAACGTGCTTAAGTCTAATGCAAACTAATAATCAAAATAAATCTATATGCAAATGTGGTGTAAAAAGTAAAATAAATAAAAAGGTTAGAATGTTGGG
>NW_019266055.1:349792-352171 GCF_002742605.1 Olea europaea var. sylvestris | reverse complement strand
TAGCGGTAAAGATCGTGGTGTAGATTTTTTTCTTAGTTGTTGGACGCGGCGCAGGCGATGGCGGCATGGTGTTGGTGGCAGCATCGTCGGCGTCGGTTGGGTGAATCAATAGTGCCTTTGACCAGTAAATTGTTTGATTTGGTTGTGGTGGTGAGTGCAGTGGTTGTGGAAATGGGTGACGTGGGTGGTGCTGGCTGTGGTGTTTGCTGTGCTAATTTAGAGAAATGGGTGGATGCAATTTGGGGTGGGTTTTGCTGGATGCGGTGGCAGCAATGGTGGTGGTGCTGAAATTTGTGACTACGTATGTGACTCTCGATTGTGACTCGCAATTGGATATGTGACCTGAAAATTGTGACTCTGACTCCCAATTGTGACTCACAATTGATTAAGTTGTGACCGAAAAACTAATCGTGACCAATTAATTCAATAATTTGCAATGAGTAAATGAATTGTGACCAATAAAGTTTTAATTATGTGACTGATGAATAATCTATGACTGTAAAAATTTTGGATTCGTGACCGAAAAATATTCTGTGACCTATAAAATTTTTGGTCTGTGACCAAGAAATAAGTCACGACCAATAATTTGATAAGTCGTGACTAAAAATTAATCTGACATGTGACCGATGAATAATCTGTGACCTATAAAATTTTTGGATTCGTGACCGAAAAATATTTTGTGACCTATAAAATTTTCAATTTGTGACCGAGAAATACGTTACAACCAATAATTTGATAAGCTGTGACTAAAAATTAATCCATAACTAATTAATTAGATAATTGTGACCACAAACTGTAACCTAAATATATTAAGTTAACAAAATAATTAAATCATAAATAATTTTAATAAAAATCTGATTTTTGAATTTTGAAACTTGTTTTCTTAATTTTGAAATCTACCATACTTAATCTCTCACTTATGAAAATTTCCCTTTTGGTTTCTCAAGCGACCCACCACTTTTGTGAATTGAAGTCCAATTTAATTCCAATTAAGAATCCAACTGTGGCCCAATTAATTTAATATTTTCTTCAAGTCATCCAATCTTATAAGTTAATGCCATGTAGTCTTTGAATTCATCAATTGTGTAGACTTTGATCCCCAAAATTTGCATCCAATAGCCAATTTATCCTTATTTCTTTTCCAAGTTACCCCAAATTAGTAGAACTCTACAACAAACTCAAATTAAGTATAAAATCACTAATTTGACGACATGCAAATTTTGTAATGTGGCATAAATAAGTGCACAAAATGTACTTATCAACTACATATGGGAAAATTGGGTATCATAACTGATTTTGCATATTCCTTACTAGTTCTTACATGACAATATTCTGCCAGGTGATTTTCCTCATGTTTGCAGCTATGGTAGCCACCTCCCTTGTGAGTTTAGCAGCTATTCTGGACCCACCTCTTAATGCACCTCATCGATGCTACTGATGGAATTGGTGGCATGTCGCTGGAGCAACATGTAAGGGTTTCCCTTCTTCCAGATGTTCCTTAGCTCTCCAAGGTGCTAACTCTTCATTGCCAGAAATCATGGTAGGGTTTTCTTCTAGAACAACTATGTTTTTTCTTTGTTCAAGGAGTATATAGAAATCTAGCAATTAGATTCCTCAGGGTATTTGATGATTCTTTCCTTAAGAACAACCTTTTTTCCTCAAAGGTAATAGGCTCTCAAAAATGAATTTTTCTTGCCAGCTTTTTTCCACTGGCTTTTTGTGGTTAAATGTGCTAAATTTTCACAAATGGCACCAATTTGTTGACCCCCTCTTTTGTAGTGATTTCCTGGACAACAGATATAATCGCGTGCCTTCAAGCAAATTTCAACATATTTTGACTTCAAGCTTCGTCATAGGAGGTTACCACACATGGACTTGGGAGATGCTCTATGATGCAGAAAAAATGTGCAAACACTTGATAGTATATTTGGAGATGATTTCATAATAATAATAATCAATCACCAACAACTCAATTAAAGTAAGATAATCTAAACTCCGACAAACAAAAGTATGAAATAAGTAAGAGATAAGACAAATGATGGCTTTAAGTGTAAAGAGTTGCATTAAGAACAAACGCTACAAGAGTTTGTCATTTATAGGGTTCTACCCGAAGTGGTTGTCGTTGGATTTAAACCACTTGGCTATATCTCCCATGCCGAAGTCACATCACTTAGTTTGCTACGCATTTAATACATTGACAATAGCGAGCTACCACCATACGTTCTAGGCTGACAGTTCTGACATTCATTATTACAAGCATTACGTCAAATCATTCCTAATTATTGCCTAAAGATCCTTTAAAAAACAGTAAGAGCTTTAACCAAAGGAAACATCGGATCTAAGGATAGCTTCGGTTAATTCAGAGGAAGCATCGGCTGA
>NW_019266055.1:342198-347144 GCF_002742605.1 Olea europaea var. sylvestris | reverse complement strand
TTGGCATAAAACCTATTTATGTTGGTAACTTTAATCACCTATTCTGATCCCTACTGGTTGTCGATTTCTTTGGGAATAAATGACATTAAAGAATTGTATCCTTTCCATTGAAATCCATTAAAGAGTGTTGATCAATAAATTATTGATTTAAAACATTTTTATTAAATGATGATTCTGACATGAAAAGTTGTTAGAAATAATGAATGAAATCATGAGAACTTGAATGTACATAAATGGCTGCATGTGTTTACTCACATTAAATTTTCAAAGGGAGTGGAAAATATGGGAAAGAGAGAATCAAATAACGGTCTGATTGGTTAATTTTGGATCGGTACTTTTGGTGCTTTTTTCCATATTTATTGAGAAAATAAAGTCAGATTTATGTGTGAAATTTATTTGATGATGGAAAGGGACAACATGCATGAGATCATTAAACCAATTGTGGTGATGAAGGGATCTATTTGGCATGGTGATTGTTCGGTGATTAATTCCTTAAGCACGTGCTGATTTCTACATGCATCTGTTAATATATTTAATGAACATATGTGTGTGATATGGCTTATTCCATATTGATGAATGCTACTGCATATGAAATATGAAATTAATTGATTAGTCTCAATTTATTGTGAAAATTGGGATGCTCATATGCATGGGATATTAATGTTGGAGGAATGCCACCTATATGTTGAAAACATATAACATATGAGCTTTCATATCCATTCCTCTTGCCGTAAAATATGGTAAATAAGTTGGTTAAATTTTCATATTTGGTTGAATTGATAGCTTCAACTAATTCGCCTAAATTAATTCTATACAATTAAGTAAGATTGCATATGAACACGACAAAATGCGATTTTATCCAAGTGTTAATAAGGTGAACATATACTTTATGGTTTGACATGATACAATATTATCTTATGTCACAAAAGCAATAAGTCGCTTATGTTTGGAGAAATAATAAATCTTGTGAATCAAGATGTTTAATCTTATTCATTGATGAATTTGACTTCAATTGTGGAACCAATTGAGTTGGTTTATGCTTGAAAAAATATTAATGGTCTATGAGATGATCTTGATCAAATTGTGTGATCAAAACTAAAAATAGTTGGATTGAAGGTCATTGTGATTTAACGACCACTATCTGAATATACTTAAACTTTCACNTCTTTACCAGTATTGTCACATGGAATATCTGGTTCAAAGCTTCACGCTACCTTTGATTCCAACTTTACTTTGTTTGGATTACAAATGGTTAGATTCAAATCAAAAGATATCTAATCTAAAGCATGAGTATTGTATATTTTGAATATGAGAGTTTATTGAATTTTGAACAAATGGGGGATTGATGAAAATTTGTTGTTCAAAACAATAAACATGCGTAGAATGGAATGGATGAGATTGGAACGAAAATGTGGACTGGTGACAGCCAATTAAGCCCATGCGACCGCTTGGGCCATTTGGCCATGCGATCGAATCTGGAGAGGCCAGTTTGAAGAACTCTATGTGACCGCATGGAGTTATACCATGCGGTCACATGATAGTTAAATTTGATAGTTAAATCATTTTTTCGACGATTTTTCGGCTGGCTTTTTGGTGGCTTTTCATTTGTTTTGGCACCACTTCGTATGGCCTCGTTCCAGGACTATATATAGGTGGTTTTTGATCATAAGAATTTAATGAAAAATAAACACTTGATTATATTATGGTCATGCCGTTAATTCCCCAATAGAAGGATAAATGCTTCTTCTTCCGTATTCAATTCCCCTTGTGCTCTTCAAATTTGGGTGGAGAAATGCTTGTGTTATTGCGTTTCTCTACATGAAGGCTTGATTAATCCTACAAACCATTTGCCACAAGACCCTTTAAGCAGCGAAATTGTTATTGAGAGGAGACAAATATCGTTTGAGGACAACAATATAATGTCGTGTTTAAGCCTTCATTTTTATCATATTTTTTTTATTCATCTTCATTTTCTTGATATTATCCATCTTGGCTCTTCTCCATTTTCCTGGGTGTTGATAAATTTTCTCAACATCAAGGCCTTAGGGGACAGTTGTTGGTGTCCAAACTCAGAAATGACTTTAGATGAACTTCACCTAAGATTAGAGGAATTTAATAGCAAAACCCCAATACACGATGCGAAGTCTATACAACAGCTCATCCAACACAGCTCCATCATGCACCATCGTCATTCGTGAAGATCATAATCATTTACTAAAAAAGTTATTTTTCCAATGATATAATTGCCTCCTAAATGATCACTCTTGAAGGCACAAGTGTCACCTTTGAATTCAGCACCCTTTCCTCCAATCAAGAGAGTACTGATTGCATAGGCAATGCACAATTGTGACATAGTCAACATCTACGATCTAGATAAAATGATGACTTGACTTGTCGACCTTAGTAGCCAATTGAAACTCGTCGATTAGGATGGTGGTATACATATCTAGGTCAGTACTTTAGCCTGCTATGATGAATAGCAACCAACTCTTAGCTAATGACTTATAAGTGGAGCCAATAGTTCCCCACTAAAAACAAAAACCAAGTCCTTCCATGTAATTCACTCTCATAACCATATTTAGGAAAATATTACTCTTCATTTTATTTTATTCCAACAATTACTCAGTCAAATTCATTATTAAGTTGGTTTAATTTTCCACATCATTTTTATTTATCAACATTTTAGTTTTTCAATTTTCTTCTCTATTTTAATTTTAATTTTTTATTTAATTTTAAGATTTAATAAAAATTAAAAATCTTAATTTTGGAGTATAGGTTATATTTGAATGGGGTTATATTTGAATGGTTTAATTATTCTCATGTACGTAGTGTTGGATTTGGGTTATGCTACATGTACTTCATGATTTAGACTCTAGTGTACATTTCATCATTGGCTAGTGGAAAAATTCCACTCGCCAATGATGAAATATCAAAGGTTGAACTCCAACCAAGGACTCCTACCGCCCCGTCTCTAGAACTTTGTAAGGAAAGTAAATCGCAGGATGTACTTCAGCAGGTCAAGGAACAAGTGTTGTATGTACATTGCGTTTACAAGGAGTCCAATTTTCATGTCTCGGGAATCGAACCCCCACACTGCGACTGCCAGCAAGGCGTGAGATAACCTCACTCCTATCCTTTGCACCACTGGGCTATGCCCCGGGGGTACTAATGATGAAATATCGCTTGAGCATTATGTACACTATGATATAAACTTTGATATATATGTAGAATCATCCGTTGGATTTTTCATAGGGAAAATCATATCATTTCTTCACAAAACTTGAAAGAATAATCTTTATAAATTTATACTCTATAATTGTTGCGATAACTTGATATATCTCTCTCTTTGTGATCGTAACCGTATAAGGAGAATTGATTGTAATGATTTTATATTGGAGTCGTGCAGTGTTGGAAGTACTTGCATGAAAGGGGATATCACACGACTAAATATAGGGCAGCAATTTTCGCGACTCTCTTATTCCAAACTTTCTTATCTCTTAGTTTCCTATTTTATTTGTTATTAACTTATACTATTCATATTGTTAGTTATTGTCTAAATAATAAAATCTACACTTAAATCACTTATTTTTATATAATATACACCTTGTATATAAAGGTGTTACTACATTTTACACAATGTATTTTACAGAATTACGTTTTATACACTACGTTTTGCATAACGGTTAAAAAAATACACTTTGTTAAAAAATTTACAAACATGTTATTATAAATGGGTAAGCGAACAAAAATACCATTAATTGAATTAATAAATCATACCCTTTTTTATTAAATGAATCATGCTTGTTGTACAATAATTTTTACAACAAATTTGACAACATATTACATGACAGATTATCATTAGATTGTTTAAAAAATACTTTATATATATATAGCCCACCCCCTATGCTCCCCTCGCCAACCAAACCCACTAAACCTAGAAAATGATCCAGCCGCCGCCGCCACCACCATCACTCTCCTAGTGTCGGCAACTACCAATTAGGTAAATCAAAAAAATCTTTCAACTTGAAACCAAAAAAATGTGAAGTAATGATGACGATCCTAAGATGAGGCCTCTGGTAATTTTCTCGACAAAAGGGTCCATGTAGTTCCTAAAGGGACTTTAGAAACACAAACTAGAGCAAACAAGGCTTGAAATATTAGTAACATGCCCTGAAATGCCATTTTCCATTAGATCTATAGAATTCAAGAAACTAGTGCGTGTTAATCTTGAAATAAAAGTCCACCACTGATGTTGGTATTTTTTAGCACAAGGGATTTGCCCAACAAAAAAACCGACACCAACGAGAAATTTGTGTTAAGAGGTGGCCTGACAGGTTTATAGAAGAGAATCTGTAATTTTTACAGAAAAAAGTGCTACGTGGTGTAGATACAGAAAATGGATTGGCGTTTACTGAGAGAGAGTCGAGGAAACTAAAAGCAGTCATAGAAAGAAGATGATGGAAGTTGGGGATGGGGGTTAGGTAAAGATAGTGATGGCAATGGGCGAGGTCCCGTCTCGCTCCAATTCCAACGCGAGGCGAGGCGAGGCGGGACAGGTTCGGGGCAGTTTTTTGTCCCGTTTATTGTCCCATTAAATTTAATTTTTTTTACGCATTTTCAAAATTTAGAGTTATACTATTAAATTATAAAATACAAATTCAAAATTTAAAAATTCAAAACAAATAATGCTCAAATTAACATCAATATTCAAATAAACATTCGAGAAAACAATATCCAAAAAAACAAATACTATTTTTGTTAATATTCATGAGGCGGAGCAGTCCCACCTCGCCCCGCCCGGTGACCCGTGACGGGGCCGGGAATTATGCCTCGCCCTGCCCCCTCGCCCCACCCCATCAACCTATCGGGGCAGGTTTTTTTTGCCCCATTGGGGGCCGGGCAGGGTAAATTGCCAACTCTAGGTAAAGAAGATGCCGATTTCATTG
>NW_019266055.1:263852-335080 GCF_002742605.1 Olea europaea var. sylvestris | reverse complement strand
AGCATCATCCCAATGGGTAAAATCACTCTAGCAATAAAGATGGGAGTTGTACCTCTGATAGCTCACCACTTCACCATCGATCCACTTATCATGGAGTACTTGGGAAACCTACTCTAAAGTAACTATGGGTTGTCACTTCCATCCACCATTTATGTATGAAGTTTCCAACAGAAAATGGCATATCCACAGTTATAGGCAACCAAGAAAATGCCAGGGTTTGCTACTCCAACTCCATTAGAAAAGTTGAACCAATGGATGTCAATATCGTTCTAATGGAAATCCACTTAGATTTCTCCTATCTTAACAAAGCCTACGCAAAAGACAACTTCCCATTTTCTAGGATAGATCAATTAGTTGATTCCATTGTTGGGCATAAGTTGTTAAGCTTAATGGATGCTTATTCAGGCTACAATCAGATTCCAGTGCACACAGTAGACGAAGGAACATACGTCCTTCATAACAGACCAATATCTATATTGCTACAGAGTAATACTCTTTGGGTTGAAAAAAGTAAGGGCCACTTCTCAAAGACTAGTCAACAAGATGTTTGCTGACCTCACTAGGAAGACCATTAAGGTATATGGGGACGAATGCTGATAAAAAGTATGAAAGTTAAGGATCACGTCAAACACCTCGAATAGGTCTTTCAAATACTTCAAAAATATAGAATGCGACTAAACTTCTCAAATGTGCTTTTGAAGTGGCTTGAAGAATTTTTTTGGGCTACATGGTGAACCAAAAGGGGATTGTAGCCAACTCAGAGAAGATCAAAGCTTTGATAAAGATGAGGTCTATGAAAAACACAAAGAAAGAATAGAGCCTCATAGATCGAATAGCAAATTCAACCAGCTTTGTTCCAAAGGCTACTAATAAGTGTTTGTCGTTCTTTAAATTTCTAAAAGGAGGAAATAGATTTCAGTGGACAAAGGAATATAAAAAAGCCTTACAGGCGATGAAGAAGAACATGGGACAGGCTCCTCTTCTCTCCAAACCCAAATGTGGACAGCCTCTGATATTATACCTCGCGATGACCACCGAAGCTATCAGTTCAGTGCTGTTAAGAGAGGAAGTGGATCATTAGCTACCTATAAAAAATATAAGCAAGGCACTGTTTGCTGCGAAGACCCGTTATCTTATATGGAGAAGCTGGCTCTAGCTCTTATAACAGCTTCGTGAAAATTAAGGCCATACTTTTAGGCCCATGCCATACGAGTATTGACTAATTTCTCTCTCAAGGAAGTATTACAGAATCCAGATGCCTCGGAGAGGTTACTCAAATATGCTGTGGAACTTAGTCAGTTTGACATTGCTTTTAAAGCAAGTAATATTGTTAAGGGGCATGCCTTAGTCGATTTTGTGGTAGAGTTTACCCCCATTCTAGAAATTGGAAGATAAAATAGAACCTGTCGAACCCCCTACGCGGAAATGAAGAGGATCATTATCAATGATGACGCCCAATTGGTTGTTAGCCAAGTGAGTGGCAAATTTTTAGCTAGAGACAAGAGCATGACTGTTTATTTGAAGTTGTTCATGGAGTTCGTCCTAATTTTTAAAAAGTTTGAGTTAACACAGATCCCATGTTGTGAAAACTCTTATGTCAATGCTCTTTTAGAGTTGGCGAGTAGTAAAGACTCTGAAAGGTAAAGAGGTAATGTGGGTAGAAGATACTCCCTTGTGGATGAAACCAATCATAGCTTTTCTAAGAGATCAAATCCTACCCTTTGACAAAGAGAAAGCATAGAAGTCCAGGAGACGAACCACACACGTCATTTGCCAAGATGAGGTATAGTACAAACGAGGTTATTCGATGCCTTTGCTCTGATGTACATGTGGAGAAAAAGCCGCTTATTTGTTCGAAGAGATACACAAAAGGATATGCGACAATCACTCTTGGAGATAGTCTTTACCACAAAAAGTGTTAGAGCAAGGACACTATTGGCTGACCTTTAAAAAGATTCTCTACAGTTTGCAAAAATGTGCAACAAGTATCAACGCTTCACGGCATCCCATAAGCAACTTTCATAGGAGCTAAGTGTTGTTTCTAATCCCTGGCCGTTTGCTAAATGGGGTATCAATCTCATTGGACCCTTGCCGAAAAGGAGAGGCAGTGCTAGTTTCGCAATTGTCGTTATCGACTATTTCACTAAATGGGTTGAGGTTGAACCGCTGACCAAGATAACTTAAGCAAACACTTCCAAATTCTTGTGGAAGAATATATGCTGATTTGATACTCCACACTCAATGTTCTCCAATAATAGACAGCAATTCGATAACAAAAAGGACAGGAACCTATGTGAAGAGTTGTGAATCAAGAAACATTTTTCTTCTCACTATCAGCCATAGGCTAAGGGACAGGTGGAAGCTATTAATAAGAAAATCAAATATACTTTTAAGAGAAAACCGGATGCATCAAAAGGGGCTTAGGTTGATGAGCTACCTCGGGCTAGTCAAATAGCCGCAGGGTAGACTCCTTTCTTCATGACTTATGGGGGCTAAGACAAGGAGTTCAGTTGAGGTGGGCCTACCATCTCCTCATCGTATTTATTTTAATGCAATATCAAATGACGAACTAAGGAGGTACGAACTATAATTTCTTGAAAAAAGGAGAGCTGAATCTTAGGCAAAGTTAGCTACTTATGAGCAAAAAATTACTACATATTACAATTGAAAAGTTAAAGGTTCGTCTTGACCATTGATTTTAAAAACAATTTTTCAAATAAATGGATGTGATGTTTGTCAATTCATGCATTGTAAATTAAGTTATAAAATAAATTGTACAAATAGCATGATTAGATTTAGAAATACGTATTATTGAAGTTTCAATTACTATCTTAGAGTGCCAAATCGCTCGTAGAATTGGATGTCACTTTCAATAAATCAGTGACCATTTATGTACCTTTAAATAATTTTAATGACTAAATGAAACAGAAAAATACTTGAAGGAGCAACTTGGTATCCTCACAAACTTTATTGACGATTATGAAATTAATAAATATTGTAATGACCTATTTAGCCCTCTAACCCACTTGTTCTGGAAATCAACCAACGTGGCGTGTCTGTGATCCGACAACACGTAGCTAAATAAGTCGGTTATTTTATCTTTCTCCCACTTCACAGAGGTTGGTACCCACACGTATAAGCCAATCAGATTTATTCACGTTTGATTGTCATCCCGATACACGTGGTGTGCTGTTACGAAATTATTCTTCATATTTAGCTCTGCCCAAATCCTTTATAAACTCTCGAGCAGGCACTTTGAGGCTTTATAGACAATGAGATAGATATTTTGGATGGTGAGAGATAGAAGGGCGGTGGGTGAGGATTTTCTAGTTAAAAATGGTCTCGAAAAAACTTCGGAATGGACGTCGATATTCTCCGTCCGCACGTCAACTTATCCACCAAATGTGATTGAGTTCACTCTTGACGAAAAAAAAGTCATATCAAAAGAACTCTGCAGAATAACCCTTATCTTGATTAGTGGGTTGGAATGCTATTAGACAAAAGTCACCAGAGAAAGCATCAATGCTAGGAGATATTGTACCTACATAAGGTGGATGACAGGTATGTCATATTTTGCTGTGTAATTTGAATAATTGCTTATTTTATTGAAAGTTCAATTTATGTACGATTGATTGACATGTCTGTATTGTTGAACATGATAATTGTCATAATAATTTTGGAACCTTTTTCCAAAGTAATTGTGTTACTCTTTTATTTAATTTCTTCTATCAATAACAAAACTCCTAGTCTTGGTGATTCGTTGATTTATTTCATGCGAGTTTAATAGAAAATATATAACCTATATTTAATTCAGTTAAAAAAAAATTAAAATAAATTTACGTCGAGACTAATCATTAATTTTAACTATATATTTCATTGCACCAGTAAATTTTATCTATGTATTTTATGAACTTTAATCAAAACGTACTAAAAACTCAATTTTAACAAAATCAAATAGAGATATATCAATAACTTATATACGTGCATGCATGTAATATATTTTCACGTAGGATATTTATTTTTTCAAAAAAGCATTATTCTATCAAGTTGGCCATTATCTTTTTTTTTTTTTTTTTTTTTTGAAAAAGTAATTAACACACGACCTTAAAAGTTTTTAGGATCTTGATTTTCTATGGAAGGTATATATTGGCGACGTAATAGAAAGGACATGCACTGCATGGGAAGAAGAGTACGTTTAGTTTTGATTAAAAGTTACTTCTGGAAGTGAATTAAAATAACTTTTAGAATAAAAGTAAATACAAAAAATAGATAAGAGTAAATAAGTTACTTAAAAGTAAATTTGATCAATTAAACACAATCAAACATTCTTGCATTAAGGATAGATTAGTACTGACAAATAATATCATGACAACAAGATAACCTAACGTTACAAATCTAATGGAGAATCAACGTCCTGCCAAATTAAAAAAACATGATAATTCATTTGAGAATTTAATAAGTGGAGACTTGACCTACCATTTTTTATTTTTATCTTTTTCCAAATTTTAATTGCTAACAAACATCAGAATAATTATTTTCTTTCAAACGCTTCTATCAATGAGCATTATTCTACCTTTTAACTTGACCAATTAAATTTTTCTCAATATCTGAAATGTCATCAGGCCATACATGTGTCCTCATCCTGGGTGCCTCCATGGCTCTTTGATAGCAGCGACCTTGTAGGAATTCAAACCCGCAAACCGCACCTACCACGTGAAGAACACGATATACTTGAGGGTGGAATTTTTTTTATATATGTGATAATCTTATAGTCTCTACTTGATTTATTACATTGAACATGTTAATTATATATATTTAGTAATTTCGAAAATAAAAACTATTTTTAAGTATATATTAAGCATGAAGGATATTTTGAATGGACATATTTGCTATACTTAAGAAGATACTGATAAAATTAACAAATCTCCAGATTATATTATAAGTAAATAAATAAGGTTTATGAAAACTAGCTATGCAAGATATCTGATCTTTATAAGTAAAGAAATAATTTCTGCATGAAAATATTTACGAACATTTGAATAGAAATAAAGGGAAATGCAACTTCAGTTCCTTCAAAATTGCTAGTTGATCCAATTAAATTAAAGGACCAATTGTTGTAAACGTTACTAGAGCGTAAATTGTGAAAATGGGATTGTGGAAGAGCAATACAAACTTCGTACTGCTAGGTGAAGCAGCACAAATCTTGCATCTTAGATTATGAAAGTTCAGTAGTCGAAAGCATTATTGATTTATGCTATGATCCAAGTGAAGTCGTAATAAAGTAGGTGATTTAATAAGGTAGAGCAATATTATCTTTTCGGAGAGCATTTTTGTGCAGAAATATGAACAAAAAACATGCATGCATGCAATTATTTAGTTTGACACAAAAATAAAAATTAATTCTTAAATAAATAATTCACTAGCAGGAAGAAAATATTAATTTGAATAAACGTGGATAATTAATTTTTCTTAAAATTCCTTGTACTTGATTTTATATTTCAGCCAAACATCCCAGAATATCATGTGCATGTTTGTTTTGTCTCGTGATCAAGAAATTCAAAAGAGTGAATATGATTTCACGCGTTGAAGAAGAGCGTGAAACAGCAATAAACATCAAACAACATAAACGTATGCCACGCGTTCTTTTTCTGGAACCTCCCACCAAAAGCATCCCCACTTTGCTTCCCTTAGGTACATACGTGTCCCATCTTTTTCGGAGTGCAGGAAACGTGTACAAACTCTGATTGGTCGAAATGTGCTGGCCAATTAGATCACTATATTTCGTTGGATACGCTGCTTTAGTTTGGGACCCACCTGATCCGACCCCACCAATCAACTCTCGTTACTGTTTGAGTTTTGCCTTGACACGTGATGAACCCTAAACTGATGATTATCGGCGGTAAGTTTTCTCTCTTATAAGGCGAAAATATTGCGGAAAATAGCTTGTCGAGAAGGATGGGTGGCGGAAAGACCTGGTCCGCCGTAGGATTTTCCGGCGGTGGTGCTTATGATACGACGATAATTAATTTCTATATAGGCATAACATTTCTTAGTTTCTTTTTAGTGTCTAAAGAGCACTCTATTTGTACTTGTGACATCCGTCGTTGACTTTTACTCGTTCTTTCTCGCCGTCCAAGTTTCTTTTCAATTCAAATTTACATCTAACCATTCGGTACAAGTTATTAGTCATAGTTGAGTAACATAAGTTTACACTTTTCCTAACTCACAATTATACATAAGCAAGACTAATTACACTATGCTTCCAATTTTTTATAACGATAACTCGATGCAAAAGATTCCATTCTATACATATTTCCGTGCATAAGATATGGTTACCTATTGTTTCTTTCTTTGTATATATGTATATTGAATTTTTCAGTATATGCAGAGCACTCTGTTTTTACTTTTCATGAATTATTGCATATCAAATCACAAATGTCTTTTTCGCTAAAGGTTTTTTTCTTTTCTTCTCGAGAACGATATAATTAGTATATTTATTAAAAATGGAACTGAATTTTGTCCCGGTGGTTATAATAACGTTGTTAAGACGTTGGTTTCACTCAAAGTGAAAGAACTAAAAGTTTGCTAGGAGTACTTGAGGAATACATATAATGTATAATATTTCAGTATCTATAACTTCTAACGTTTTATTAACATCAAATGATCCATAATCTAGCTTAGAAATGTAAGATTAAGTTGAATTAATTCATTTCAAGTTCTCTTGCCAGATGGCACTCTCCGGCATTTGTATGTTTGTATGCACCTATGTATGTCAAACACGTGTATTATGAAAGTTGATGGAATATATGGTTGAATAGTTATGATTATCATGAAATGTGTGATTAAAATTAATTATTAATTATTAATTTAGATTTTAATTAACCTTTTAAGCTAAACCAAATATGGACTTAATAAATTATCCACAAATTGCCCCCGGATTAACTATACATTTTTAATAAAATAATATTACACGCAAATTTAAATTTTTCTTATTTTTAAAAATACATTTTTATTAATACACTTCAAAACTGCATTTTCATGAAAATAATGTGGCTGGAAGAAGGGCATAATTTAATTTTTTAATAAAACCAAACTAGATTAAACGACTAATGTATAATTTTTAATTTCCAATCAACATTCTCTGTCATTCACTCCCTACGCTAAATCCATTCTCCACCCTCATCCCTAAAACCCTTATCCACCCCAAAGCGTGAGATCGTTATCCCACCCCACCCAACTCAAGCTAGTTAATACGTGAGTGGGCTATCTGAAGCCCAACAAACAACGTGTCAGAATAATGGAGGAAAATTACGCAATAACCTATGTCAACTCCGTGTAGTTCTCTTCTTAGAGGGCCCTACTTTTACTGTGCATGCATTCTTGCGTGTATTAAATAAAATACCTAATAATTTTCATAGTAAACATGAATAGCTTGTTAATATTTATATATTTTATCCTATGCTTGTCTCTCATTTTTTAAAAAAAATTATTTATTCGAAACTCATTTTCAATCGTACATTTTTTCATAAAATAATTCTATTCGTAAATCGAAAATTCTTCGTTTAATTATATAAATATTTTTATAATAAATAAATTGTATTATATTAGTGAAAAATAAAATTACTTATTTTAATAGTGAGAGAGACAAAAATGTTTAATTAATATATTAGTGAAAAATATAAATATTTTTTTTATTTTTTGGGATTCTATGTATAATTTAATATATTACTTATTCATATAAGGAAACAATTAACTTATTTAGACTATGAAATGGGTCTTATTATAAAAATAAGTAAGTTTTTCTCTATATTTAATCTCAATAAAAAGAGTATTTGTTAAAACATATTTATTTATAAATTAATCTGATTATAAGTATAATTTTGAAGTGAGCCAAACAGGAATAGGAAATAAATTCAATTTCTTTGGACCTTTGAATTCCTAGTTTTCCTCACCTAGTGTGGGATTTTATACTCATGGTGAATGCCTTTGGTATGGATATGCGAAGTCCATAGTATTTTAAGAACAGTAGTGTGCAATGATGTATTTTTAATTGTGTATTTTTGCTAAAACTTTTAGTTATTTGGAAAGATCGATTTTCAAAGTTCTTTGAAACAAAACACATTTCATATTTTCTTAATTTTTCATTCGTTGATATATATTCTTGGCTTACATGTATCATGCTTTTGCCAGTTTAACCATCCTAAGGTGAGCATCGATCTACTATTTGGTAAGGAAAGTTAAGAAGATTTAGTGGAACATCTTAGGTTGGACGTTTGGACTTGTACTTCATTGAGTGCTTGACACTTTGTCATGGATGTTGCGTGAGTTCCTTCCGAATTTTTATAATTTTAGCTCACCACAATGTTATTTTCTAGCTTCGCATCTTTAGTGGATATATATATGTATATGTGTATATATATTATTTGCTTATGTCTATGATGCTTCTGCTAGTTTATATTTTCGAGTTGAGCGAGGATTTTGTATTTGGTAATGAAGGCTAGGAATATCTAGTGGAACATTTTTGGGTTGGAATTTAGACCCAAGTGTTTGACAATGTTTGTAATAATTGTTAGGACCTTAGTCTCTTAACTCGATCTCTTATGATGTGAGTTCATTTGTAAGTTCTCAAAGTTGAATCCATCCAACATCATTTTGTGAATTCATCCCTGATCACATGCAATCCAATTAGGAGGGTCGATACATACGTTGGTACAACAAAAATATATATCTCGTTTTCTATATGAAACAAACGCAAAGTCATGACAAAACTTTAATCCTTCTTAAATTAAACTCAAAAAATTATGTTTTCGTCGGACAAGTTCTTTTGTTTTTAATGACTTTTAATCAAACTACCAAACAAATTGTTAGGAATTTTTTTTAAGCAATTAAAAGAAACAATTACAGAGTAAGACACAAGAACTTTGACAAATCATCTATTCCATGGCAAGAGCCCCCGTGCACTGAAACCACTTCTATCTTTCTTTGTTTATACAAGAATCAGATAAGTGTAACTAAACCTAGAATAATCACCATCCAAAAGGAAGGCCTTGAAATGATCTATTCATTGTTAACAAATGCCCCAAAAATAAATTATACTTTGAATTTTAAGATCAAAAGTATGAGAAAATGCTTCCATTAAAAGAGAAGGAAAAAAAAAATGAAGCTTGGATGGAACGGATATTGTTATGCCTAGCCATGAAGGCTCCAAAGTAGGCTTACACGGTAGTTATCATAGGGAGGAAGTAGGGGAAAGTACTTAGCCAAATTTTCACCTATGACGGCATTGAGGTTCTCACTCAGTCAGCCCACGAGTTTGCACAATGCGCATAAGAAAACAATAAAGGCAACAATGTAGATGATTGAAATCAGATTTTTAAGAGTAATCACCCAACTCATTTATTACTCCACAACAATACAAGAAACAAAGGGAATATTGAATGAACACAACAAGTCTGTGTCTCATCAGCCCGAGCGATCATACTTATAAGCCAAAATTCATGTGCAATTAGCACCCTTAACTACTAGAGGGATAAACCCACCTACTATGACCAAAACTACCAGAAATTGCCTTCCATGACCTTTCTCAGTAATTGCCCATACTTTTCACTAATATAGACCACGGAAACTGCCCAAAGTGCATGTCAAACATGTGCTTGACCTGGACACTCAAATTTGTAGACAAGAGCACACTGAATAGCAAGTTGGATCCGTCCATGTCTTACTAAATTCTGCTACCCTGCAACACTTTAACACTGGTCAAACTGAAGCAAAATGCCTACAAGGTGAAAACCTACGTTTGCCTTGCCCATGCTGTTGCACATGTTAGCCTTTAAGAAGTTGACAAACCTTTCCCACCGGAAGAGTTTGACGTCTTCGTTGGAAGAGAATCGAGACTCCTTGATCTTTATCCTCAAATTGCCTCGGATCAACATCCATTTCGTAGGTTGTATCTATCCCGCTAGTGCCTTTCTACTGGACCAGATAATCAGTCCTATTTTTCTTGCTTACTTCCAGTGTTCAATGACCCAAAATCTTTGCCACCTTCTTATTATACTGTTTCTTGATCATATGATAAGCCCTCTTGCCCTGCAAACGATCTTCTCCCATCAAATTTTCATTAAACAGCTTCAAATAGCTTACGTGGAAGTAGGATGAACCTTCAAACGACCAGGTAGCTTCAACCAGTATGCTACCCTTCCCACACATTTGATAACTTCAAATGGACCATCATACTTTTGAACCAGTCCACGATGCATCGTCTTGCTACTGATCTTTTTCCAAATTTGGGGAGTTAATTTCAACATCAATTAACTCCATATCCCTCCTGTTCTGATCAACATACTTCTTCATCAGTTTGGTAGCCTTTGCGAGGCTGTCCTAACTTGCTCGATCATTTCCTACTTGTCTTAAGCAAATTGAACAGCAGCTGGGCACACATTGCGTCCTTCTTGTTTTACGATCTCCAGAGGCGTCTTGGGCATGTGCCGCATAGTCAACTCAGCCGGACACGCCTGTTGCAGAGGATTGATGTAGATTGTAGCAAAATTGAGCTGTATCAAGTAAGGCAACCTAATTTTTTTGACTTGCTAACACATAATGTTTGAGATACTCTTCCAGCAATGCATTTATCCTTTCCATCTGACCATTAGTCTGTGGATGATTTGCTGTTGAGAACTTCAATTCACCCATCATGTTGAACAGCATGGTCAAGAACTTGCCTATAAACCAAGAATCTAGATAACTCACAAGATCCTCGGATGTTCCAAATTACTTCACAACGTTTCCAAAGAATAATTCAATAACAACATTTGATGTACATTTGTGCGGAATAGTAATGAAAATCGAATACCTCGAAAATATTTCCACCACCACCATAATGGACTTAAACCAATCTACCTTTGGGAATGCTAAGATAAAATCTATAGAATTCAACTGCCAAGGTTGTTCTGGAACTGGCAAAGCGTGGAGCAATCCTGTCTCTTTCCTCCTTTCTGTTTTATCTTGTTGGCATACCAAGCAAGATTTCACATATGCCTTGGCCTATTTACCCATCTTTGACCAGTAATGCGATTCAAGAGTAGAGCTAACATCCTTCCGATGATTGGATGGCCTGCCCATTCTGGATCATGAGTTTCCTTCAATAGTTCTTGCCTTAATCCCCCACCTGAAGACACATATAGTCTACTGCCTTTAGCATAGATCAAACCATCTACAACCCAATACCGTCTCACCAAGCCATCTTTGATTTCCTAGGACAACTCGGCATAAGCAGTAGCATTTTCAACCCACTATTTGATTTTATCAAGAAAATTAAATTCAACCATCATCAAAGCCGAAAATAAGCTTCCAAAGATTTTTGACTAAGTGCATCAGCAACTTGATTCTACTTGCTTGGTTTATGAACCCATACAAAATCAAACTTGGCCAAGAATTCCTGTCATCTAGCTTGTTTTGCAGCTTGTTTTGCCGACAACTTCTTTTGGGACCTGAAGTATATATTGGCTATATTATCTGTTAGAATGGTGAATTTCATTCTTAACAAATAATGGCATCAAGTTTCAAGACAATGGACAACCGCTGTCATCTCTTTCTCATGAGTTGAGTAACGTTGTTCTGTGTCTTTCAGTTTCCGACTTTCATAGGTGATCGGATGGCCCTCCCGTAGCAATATACCCCTAATAGCATGGTCAGAGGCATCGGTATGTACCTCAAATGGCTTCTCAAAATCAGGCAACTGCAGCACCGGCTTAATAGAGATAGCCTATTTTAACTCTCAAAAGCTCATTGGCACTCATCGGTCCATTTCCATTTTCGATCTTTTTTTCAACAAGTTGTCAAGATGTTCACTTTCTTGGAATAGCTTTGAATGAAACGTCGATAATAGTTAACTAATCGAAGAAATGAACGTAGTTTAGCAACCTTAGATGGGCTTGGTCACTCCAAAATGGTGTTTACCTTCTTTCCATCCATTTTGACCTTTCATTAACCCACCCAATGTCCTAAGAACATTACCTCCAAAGGGAGAAATTCACACCTCTCTTTCTTGACATACAATTGGTGTTAAGCCTTGTTTTCAAGTGGGCAACATGATCACCTAATGATTGACTATATACCACAATATCATCCAAGTATACCACCACAAAATTATCCAAAAACTCGTGTAGCACATCATTCATCAGATTGCAAAATGTAGCAGGTGCATTCGTAAGCTTGAAGGGCATAACTAGGAACTCAAAGGAACCATATCATATCACGCAGGCAGCCTTCGCTTCACCCCCTTTAGCCATCCTTCCTTGCTAATATCTCGATCGCAAGTTTAGCTTGGGAAAGAAAGAAATTTTAGCCAACTGATCAAATAAATCAGCAACATTAGGCACAGAGAATTTGTTCTTCACCATCACCTTATTCAGGGTACGATAATTCACACACATCCTCATAGAACCATAATGCTTTTTCTGAAATAGAACTGGGACACCGTAAGGAGCTTTCAAAGGCTGAATTAAACCCGCATCAAGTAAATCATCAAGCTGTCTCCTTAACTCTGCCAACTCAGATGAAGCCATTCGATATGGGGCTGCGCAGGAGCTTTTGCACCTAGTTTGAGTTCAATCTTGTGATCCATAGCACTACAAGGTGGGAAAGTTCTCGGAAGTTCCAGGCATCACATTAGCAATCTCTTCTAAGACACTTGCAACCTGATCAGGCATCTCCACAAATCCTCATTGATTTTCACCAAGGCTACAACGAAAGCCATCTCTCATTTCCTCAGTCCAACTTTGAGCTATTTTGCAGATTGCATATCATCCTGAACTTGCCTTTCTTTGTTCTTGTCAAGATACCTTGCTAGCATAAAGCAATGATTCTCCTCATCTGCAATGTACAACCCATCATATGTGGTACCACGATGCCTTTACCTTGACAAAGAATTCGATACCAAGGATCAAGTAGAAATCATCCAAGGGAACAGTCATTAGATTGCACTTTCCCTCCCGCAAAAGTCATAGCCTTAATTTTCGTAGCCATTTGAATAGTTTCTCAGCAATCCTCGAGCTTAAGAAGTTTTTGGTAGCACCCGTGTTTATCATTGCCAACACTTCCTTACCATCAACAATAACCTGAACGTATATCAAGCTATGTTGCAGTGTAGTAATGGCATTCACGAGTTGCAATGAATTAACTCTAGATGGGGCCTCATTGGGCCTCATTTAAGTTATCATCATTACCTTCTAGCCTTAAGGCATTCAACTTCTCCCTCTTTGGATAGTCCTTTGCATGATAGGGACTGTTGCAAATGAAGTAGTCGCTGAATCCTTTTGACTTAAGTTGGGACAAAACCACCATCGTTCGATTTAGGAGCCTTGAACTTTTCCTTTTTATCTCCATTTTCGATGATCCAACCTTCTTGTCATTGCCTTTTATCTGAGCAGAGGATTTGCTGCTCATCTTATGCTCAACAAGATCGTCCACTGCAACCATGGCTGAAGGAAGATCCTTCACTCCTTGCCTTCGCAATTTCGCCTACGCCCAACTTTATAATCCTGACATAAAATTGAAAAGCTTATCATCATCAGACATATTTTGGATATCCATCATTAGGCTACTAAATTCCTTCAGTATTCCCAGACATAACCCGACTGCCTTAACTTTTTAAGAGACCCACTTGCAACCTAAGCTATGTTATAAGGCAGGAATCGATCCTTCAATTCCTTCTGCAACATTTTCTACGCAACAATCGACAAATGGCCTCTAGTTTGTCATCCTTTACCCGAGTCCGTCACCACAACTTTGCATCGCTCGAAAGATACATCGAAGTGATGTTTACACGCTCATCCTCTGAAAATACAAGCACCTTTGAGTACTGCTCCATATCCTACAGGAAATTCTCCCACTTTTTGGCATTACGAGTACCATTGAATGACGCACCGACTGCATCCCGCAAGTAATACTATTAAGGGTAAATTTTAACAAAGAAATTTCTCTTTCAAGGGCATCAAACCGAGCCTTCGAGCTATCAGTAAGATCCAATAGATCTTTCATGAATGAAGATAGTTTTTTCGTTCACCCTACTAGTATACATTTTGAACTGTGCCTTCAATTTCGTGTGCACATCATTACGTATATGGATTTGTACAGCTAAACTAACTGCACCGTCAGTCATAGGAGCACCAACGAAATCCTCAAATGCAGTAACCCGATCTTTCAGATTCTGACTTGCAGCCATGCCTGCAAACAAAACCTAGTGTCTACACCAACCGGGCTTTGATAGCAATTATCACAAGGACAAAGTTTGGGAGAATACTTAGCCAAATTTTTGCCTATGACGACAGTGAGGTTCTCACTCAGCCAGCCCATGAATTTGCACAATGCGCACAAGAAAACAATAAAGATAACAATCTAGAGGAATGAACACAATTTTTACGGGCACCCAACTTGTTTATTACTCAAAAACAATACAAGAAACAAAGGGAATACTGAAGAAACACAATAAATCTGTGTTTCGGCATCACAAAGCGTCATATTCATAAGCCAAAATTCGTGTGCAGTTAACACTCTTAACTATCAATGAGATAAACCCACCCACTATGGCCAAAACTATCAGCAACTGCCTTCCATGACCTTTCCAGCAACTGCCCATACTTTTCACTAGTATGGACCAAAAATCCGCCCAAACACATATGTTAAACCTGTGCTTGACCTGGACCCTCGAATTTGTGGACTAGAGCACATTGAATAGCAAACTGGATCCGTCCTTGTCTTGCTAAATTCTGCTAACCCGCAACACTTTGACACGGGCAAAACTGAAGGAAAATGCCCACAACCTGAAAGCCCATGTTTGCCTTGCTTTCGAGAATCAATGTATGCATGATCAACACACTTATCGTCAATATTTTAGCATGAGGGCAAGGCGTACGCATGCCATTGCACATGTAAGCCTTTTAGGGGCTGACAATAGTCCACGTGGAGGCATAAGTTAGAGGTTGACTAAAAGTCAACAAAAATCTCGATTGGTTAGAGTGGCAGGGAAAAGAAGTGGCGAATTCAAAAGGAAAGTTTATGAAGTTCTCCATTTTTATGCTCCCTTTGGTTGGAGCTCTCACTAGCTCTTAAAAGATTTGCAAGCAATCTCTAAGAATGATTGATATGATGTTTGTAATAATAAATTTGTCAAGTCTGTCAGCCTAGGTTGTAGGGTGGTTAACATTGTCAATGTGTTAAAGTGTAGTAGACTAGTGATATGATGTTTCAACCTAGGAGATGAAGCCATGTGCTTCTTCATCCAATGATTACTACTTTGGCTAGACCCCTATAAATACCAACTCTTGTAATACTTGAGTCTAATGCAACTCTTTACACTTAATGTTATTCTATGTATTCTCTCTTGCTTAGTTAAAATTCTTGTTTCTTGAGTTCAGATTACCTTGCTTTGGCTGAGTTGTTTGTGATCGATCATTAATATGCAATCAATCATCTTTAAATATACCATCGGTGTCTAAATATTTTTGTTTTGTGTCATAGAGTATCTTCTACATCTATATAGAGTAAATCAAAATGTGTTGAAATTTGTTGGGTGGGTACGAGTGAGCCGGACATCTATTGTCTACATCACCCTTACATAAAATGAGGTCAACTCTTTGACCGATTATAATCCTATTTCATGTTCAATAAGGATCAAAACTCGATCCTAAAATTTCATTGACCACATTTGCACTCTAATTCTTAGAAGATAATTGAGAGCATTGAATCTTTACTATTTTTGCTGCAACTAAGATATCAAAAACGGCCTCCGTCTCTTTTGCTTGATGAAGGCAGAGATGATTCCCAAAATTTTAAAGGCGCTTTGAAAGCATACTATGGTTAAAAGTCTGTTAACTAGCTATCATACTATACCACCTCAAAAGAAAGAGACAAAAAAACTTGTCACAAATTTTCATGCCTCCAATTTTGCCTTTTAGTTTAAGGCTTCAACTTATTCACCTTTTAAGAACCATTCCAATTTATGATTATCTTTCAACCATCCACTGTGCTAAAAGTCCCTATTGCATTTATACAAAACATGGTTCTGCAGATGGTAGATCACTTATTTGATAGAATCAAGCTTTTAATCCCTTTAATCTTTACCTTGGCTTAATCTATTTTACTTCTATTCCTTAGTGCGTGTTTGGACTCTTTGATTTGGCTGCCTTAAGAGTACTACGAAACATTACCAAATGTTAATCTATTCAAACAATAAAGAAAATTACTTACATTATTAATTTTGTTAGCATAATAGCACAATTCGCCTATATGTGGTCTTCTCCAATAATATTGTTATTGATCATATGTAATGCTCCCAATGGGACCACATGGAAGCCTAGTGTTGACACACATGAAAATACAATTAAGAATAAAGAAAGGGATATCGAAGTGCTTTCATCAAATAGTCGAGGCCTAACTGTCGAAGTGCTCTCCTAAATAGTCAAAGTGGTTTTCTCCTTTCTGCCGAACTACTTCACATCCAAAGTTTGTAACTCTTGGAAGTGGGTCTGATAGGCATCTTTTTAGGACTGATTGATGTATCGTCCTTAAATAGATGTTAGGAATGTCAGCTTATGAGTGTAGGCGGCTGATTCCTTGTCAAATGACTGTCAATGTAATTAATGTGAGATAGGATGACACGACACCAGGACCTAGTAGATGAGGCCAAGTTGATCTGATCCAACGAGACCATATCGGCTTGGTAATTATAAATAGCGGTCTTTGTAACATTTTAAGGGAGAGGAATCTTCAGATAGATAAAAAAGGAACTTAGTATTTTCTCCTCCCCACACACATTTTACTCTTTATTACAAGTTCTCTCATTTATAAGTATACATCTTATTTTCCTACTCGAATATGTTTGATCAATAGCTGAATATTTGTTTAAGCTTACAATCAGCATATCGAGGAATATGTCCATGTGTGCATCATTTTGACGGACACCTATTGATATGTTTTTGGAGGTCAATAGATTGGTACCGTCTGTGGGAATAATATAATTTATTGTTGCTGAGCCCAAATTAAATTTGGTGCCAAGTGGACATTTTCTTGTTTTCTTTTATGGTTTTCCATACTATGAAGATTTCATGGAAAACTATAGTTATCCATGTTTCCTACAAGTGCTTGATAAAATGTCTAGCTCAATTTTTTCTTATTCAAAGCCCTTTTTGATCATATTTATTATATGAAGGGGATCCCTAACTTATAGACTTCTTTTATCTAATGCGGAATTTTATAAGTCCTTGTTCCTTGAATAGAGGAAGAAACAGTATTTTATAAGTCCTCATTCATTGAATAAAGGAAAAGACGATATCGCGGGGTCCTAATTCCTTGAATAAAGGAAGATGCGGCATATTTTGGAGTTCTCTTTCCTTGAATAAAGGAAGAAGCGGTGTTTTGAAGTCCTCCTTCTTTGAATAAAGGAAGAGACAATATTTTATAAGTCCTCATTCTTTGAATAAAGAAAGATGTGGTGTCTTGGGGTCTCATTCCTCAAATAAAGAAAGAGGCAGCATATTTTAGAGTCCTATTTCCTTGAATAAAGAAAGAGATGGTATTTTGAGGTCCTTGTTCCTTGAATAAAAGAAAAGGTGATATGTTGAAGTACTCGTTCCTTGAAAAAGGAATGATTTCCATGAAAAAAGGATGAGACAAATAGCCAGACGTGTTTGCCCTTGTAAAAGGAATCTTTCCTGGCCTTGTCTTGTTAGATCCCTATTCCTGGCTTTACGAGATACTTATTCCTTGCCTCTCATTGTCGTTGAGCTTAGCTGTAAGACCTCGTCTATCACCTTTTACCATCGTTGAGTTTAGCTGTAAGATCTCGTCTATCCAAGGTCGTTTACAAGATTTCGATAGTTTGAGAGCTATTCGTAGGATGTCTATCTCCCACTCGCTAGATGCTTATTCATTGCCTCTCACTATCGTTGAGCTTAGCTGGAAGATCTCTTGTCTATTCAAGGTAACTTATAAGATTCCGATAGTTCGAGAGTTATTCGCAGGATGTTTATTCCCCATCTCGTCGAATGCATATTCCTTACTTTACGAGATGATTATCCCTCGTCCTTCATTATTGTCGAGCCCAGTTATAAGACCCCCTCTATATAAGGCTTGCTTCTAAGTCTCCAATAGTTCGAGACGAGCTGCCAGCTTGATATTTATTTCTCACTTTGCGCGATGCCTCATCATATGAGTTATTGCATCATCTATTTTCAAAAAGCTTATCATGTCTCTGCATCGACCGCATTACAGCTGCCTATCTTTCAGAGTTTAACTACTGCTTTAGCCAAGTTATATCTACTTATCTTTAGAGAGCTTATATTATCCTCTACATGGATGAACCATCTACAATGCAAGGATGTTAATTACCGCTTTATAAGGACAGGGGTGAGCCCACTTTATTGCCTACGAAGACGAAGCCTTTCATAGCTGAATAAAACACCATGGAGAAAACCCTTGCACATAAGAGTAAACCCTTGCAAGGAGGTAAAAAATAAAAAATAATAATAATAAGGCCTCAACAAAAAAAGAGTGTGATGCCTCCCACCAGGAGCAACGCCTTACTACCTTAGAAGTTCATCCCTTCCATGGTTGGACCAAATACCATGAAGGAAGCCCTTGACATGGATGCATCACTCGCATGTAAGGATGTCAGCTTATGTATTCAATCTTGTCTCGACATTAGCTTTATCACAGTAGCTTATATTTCAATTCCGACTCGCATATAATATTCAACTTGGGGGACTATTGTGATTACATTATTGCTGCCCAATACACGTCACGTCATTGCTAGAAAGTCATGACACTATTTACATTACATATAGTATGAATGTCACGTTATCATCATTTTCATTTTATTATTGACATCATGCTACTTCACTATAGCATTACTGATAGACTGAGCTATGCGAGCATATGATTTATTATGATGCATGACACTCTTTGCATATTATATCTTAAAGAAATTTGATATGTTATCATTTATTTTATTGTCATGTGTAATTGGAGGGATGAGTGGACCCCAAATTTATTTGGTATATGTACAGTGCATATATTGTATTGTATTAAATGTTGGTTTAATCTATATTACAAAGAAGATGTTACCGAAATTTCGAAAAATTATATTTAGTATCTATCTTTCGAGGTAATTCGTAAGTCCTCCTCTACTTAGGACTGATGCATATTTTCGAGACAGTTCGTAAGTTCTCACATTGGAGTTGCTTATATTTTTGAGATAATCTGTAAGACCTTACCTAGTTGACTACTTATGTTTCAAAGTCCAACCCGCACATGAATTTACGACTCAGACATGGGGACTGTTGTTATTAATCATATATAATGACCCAATGGGACCACTGGGAAGCCAGTGTTCACACACGTGAAATTTTAATTAAGAATAAAGAAAGGGATATCGAAGTGCTCTCCTCAAATAGTCGAGGCCTAACTGCCGAAGTGCTCTCCTTATATAGCCGAAGTGGTTTTCTCCTTTCTGCCGAACCTTGATTACGCTAAAAAAATAACGTGGTAATTGTATCACAACTTTGGGGGTGTCGATTCCATAGGGAGATGGAAAAATCACTCAAAGATCCCAAAAAGGTTGATTATCCTCTTAAAATATGTAGGAGAATTCAATGTTATTGTAATGAAATTAAGATTAATGTCTTGAGATGGCGAAGCGTCGAAATTCTCTCAATTAGATTAGGTCAATCACATCAATTATTCATTTTTGTAACTTAATTAGAGAATTTTCATCCTGACTCTTTAATCGAAAGATTTAACAATAAAGATCAATTTAATTTACAATTGTAATTCTAGAATCTAGACTTATAATACATCCGCACATTTTTATTGGACCAAGATAAAAAATCAACCATATACATCAAGCATAAGACAGTAATCAATTCACCAATAAAGTTATATTAAGATTAAAATTCAACAATTATTTTAATCATTCAATAGAAAGAGCATGATTAGATCTATAAAGGATTTGATAAAAGTTAAACCAATATGAACAATAACTAATTGAAATTAAAATTTAACAAATAATTTAATTTAACAATGGAAAAAGCATGACTGAATCCATGAAAAATCTTGTAAATGTTAAATCGATTTCAATGTAAATTCATAAGAATGAAAATCTAACGACTAAAATTGTTTCACAATGACTAATCGAAATATATGAAATAATATATGTGAAATCACCAAATCCAAAGAGTTCATTCCTAGCTTCACCTCGATTTTAGTTTTTCATGAAGTTTTTTGAGCACCAAGATCAGAGGAATGAGTATATGGAGGCATCTCCCTCGTTCTGGGGTGATTTAGGGCTTAAAAGTCGTTGGAGATTAAGTTACCATAAGTGGTTAGACGGAATTAAAAAACTAGAAAATTCATGCTGTTATTGTGCTATGAGGTCGCCAGTACAATCCCATGCAGTTGAATAGTTCACCAAAAAATGGCCATGTGATTCTCTACAAATAACCATGCAGTCGCATGCAATTTAAACTATGCGACCGTGTAGTTATAATGTTTTTCCGCTAGACAACTTTCAGTATTATGATCATATCTTCCTCTACTGATGTCCAATTGAGGTGATTCAAAATGTGTTGGAAAGATAACTCAAAGGGATACAAATTTTTTTCAAATACCATCTTCCAATTCGATCTTTTGACATGTCAAGAGCTGGTCCCAATATGAGGCTAAAAATTAGTGCGTAGCTTTTTCAATAGAAATTGATGTGTGATCATACTTTGGTGATATTTCATCCCTTTGATTTCTTTCCTCATTCCCTTGACCTCTAACACTCTCAAATCTTCATCATAAGATTAGATACAAGTTTAGAGTATTTGCATTTTAGTCCTCGAGCTTTCATTTTCTTCCACTTTGGTCTTTCTCGCTCGTTTCTTCAAATTGTCATTGTATTCATCCATTTGCAACCTAAATTAAAATATAGAGATACTTAGTGTATTTAGGTGTTAATTTATCATGACAACGCAAGTATAAATGGATGAATTACTTAAAAATTCGTGATATTATCACACCACACAACTTGCTTATTGCTAGTCCCTAGCAATTTAATGTAAAATCAGACAAATAAACGATTGGGTCAGCTACAATTTAAATTCTTAAGTTTCAATTTAACCACAATCCTTACCCTTTTCAAGCTCAACAACACGAGAGGTTTAACAATGTCATGATCATTAGGATATCAAAAACACTTATAAAATATGTGGGGATGTGTCAAGCCATAACCTTCTCACCACCAATCCTAATACATGCAACATCAAGTATGTCTCTAGCTAAAGGTTTGGCCCCATAACTCACAGGTATCAAAGTGTTTAGTACAGGGTTTCTCTCTATGGAGCTAAGAAAAATATACACTCAGAACATAGAGGCTTAAACATTTATGAACGAGCGACAAGCAAGCATTGATTACTTGATAGGCACACTATCAATTGAAAATTCATCAACTTCTTACCACAACTTTACTTAAAATTAAAACAGTTAATGCAAAAGGTTGTAAAGAGGGTTAAGTTGGGAGATACGTAAAGAGGGGTAAAAAGAATTTAAAAGCTCCCAAGTACATAACTAGGCATTTTATCAAGCATTTCAATCGATCTCATCCTTTACATTAGTGCATTCCTCAATATTTCAATTCCCCACATCAATCTGTTTTTTCTTTTTCTTCATTTTTCTCTTTTAAATTTTCCTTCTTTTTTCTTCGCTTTTGTGTTTTTATTGCTTCACTTGAGTACTTATCAACTCTTATCACTTTCCTCGTTACTTTTCTTCTCAAATGAACATTTAATACCCACTATACACTTCGAAGTATAAATGTAGAAGAAGACGTTTATAGACTTTATTCCAATGTAAAGAGGTATGGATAACGTAGGTAGATGAAAAGAAACGGCTCTATATGTGTATTGGCTCAAAATGGTTACTAAGGGGTTATAATCATGAAAAAGAACTGGTCTGGATGCTCAAATTTAATCCTAAATCGACTGTCATCATTTTCCAAGTATGATCCATCGTCTTACCACAGATTGTGTAATGTTATTCTCAAAAAAAGTTTCCAATTCACAAAATCAATGATTGTCAATTACATTTTAGTAAATTGTGGGTCTCAATCCTCACCAATTCTCACATGAAAACTTCAGCAGGAGACTCTTCTAACTACATATGTCAAACTACCATCTTACCACAAGGTTTGTGTGCACGCAAAAAATTTAGCAAGTGTCCCAACATCTAGACTCTCATTACACAAAACTAACTCCGAGTGGTATATTTTATCATTCAAGGGCATAGACATGCAACAAATCAGAGTTTTAAACAAAAATTTCCTCTCAATTCCATATGATTACACAATTAATTATGTAATTCACAACAAAATTCAAATTGATTATCCCCAAACTAAATGTTACATTGTCCTCAATGCATAAACATATCTTCCAAAATAAAAAGAGGAAAAGGTATTACCTAAATACTGCAGTGAATCAACATAAGCTTATAAGATACCCGAAAGATCTCAATGGAAGGATAATGCAATGAATGAAAATAAACCTAAAAATGAATGCAAAATATAATACGCAGAAAAATCTAAAAATTAATGTACATAAAAAGCGAAGTGAAAGACAAACTTGAATGATGTTAAGGATGGTAAATAGGATTTACAAGAGGAATTTCTTCCACTGCAGACACATATTGCTCATAAGCTATTTTGAGACGCCATCTATTTAGTCTGAACACTCCATCATTAGGATCTTTAATTTCAGCTGCCCCATGCTCAAAAGCTTGTAGTACCACAAAAGGGTCAGTCCACCTAGAACGAAGTTTTCTTGGGTGCTTATGGAATCTAGAATCATACAAGTACACCTTTTGATTTGGTTCAAAAGTCTTTCTCCAAATGTTTTTATCATGAAATGCTTTCATTTTTGCCTTGTAGCTTCTAGAACTCTCATAAGTATCATTTCTCAACTTTTCTAATCCAGTCAACTGAAATTTCCAAAGCTTATTTCCCTATTCTATATCAGAGTTAAAATGTTTAATAGTCCAATAGGCTCGGTGCTCAAGTTCTACAGGCAAAGAGCAAGCCTTTCCAAAGATGATAGAATTGTGACATGCCTAAGGAGGTCTTAAAATTCGTACGGTAAGTCCTAAGTGCATCATTTAACCTTAAAGGCCAATCTTCACGATTGGGGTTCACAGTTTTCTCGAAGATTTGATTAATCTCCCTATTAGCCAATTCTAACAGTCTATTAGTTTGGGGTGATAAACAGTGGAAAGTTTATGAATAACCCCATACTTTTTCATTAGTGTCTCAAATGAATAGTTGCAAAAGTGTGTGTACATCTATCACTAATAATAATACATGGTGTGCTAAATCGAGATAAAACATTTTCTTTGAGAAATATAAGAACAGTTATATTGTCATTAGCCCTACAAGCAGCTGCTTATACCCATTTAAACACATAATATACTGCCACAATAATATATAGGTAACCAAAAGAAGGTGGAAAGTGCCCATAAAGTCAATTCCCCAATAATCAAATACTTCTATTACCAAAATGGGGTTTAAAGGCATCATATTACATCGGGAAATAGCGACTAACTTTTGACACCTTTCACAAGATCTACAATAAGCATTAGTATCTTTAAACAAGGTGGGCCAGTAAAAATCACATTGCAAAATTTTTACCGTAGTCTTTTTAATATAAAAATGGCCACTACATGCTTGGGTATGACCGAAATTAAGTATGCTAGGAATATCTTTATTGGGGACACGTCTCAAGATTTGATTGGGGCAGAACTTAAATAAACATAGGTCATCCTTGTAGAAATTATGTACCTCAACCAAAAACTTTCTCTTATCCTGTGCACTTCACTCCTTTGGGATTTCACGTGCAGTCAAGTAATTTATAATATGAGCAAACCATGGTAGAGAAGAAATAGAAAATAAATTCTCATCTAAAAATTTATCTCTAATTGGCAAGGTGTTTGTATTGTCTTTAAAGGCCAGCCTTGACAAATGGTTTGCTACGATATTCTCCACTCATTTCTTGTCTTTGATGGTAATGACAAACTCCTGCAAAAGCAAAATCCATTGTATTAAACACGCTTTAGCATCCTTCTTTGTAAGAAGATACTTAAGGGCTGCATGATCTGTGGAAATTGTAATAGTAGAGCCAATCAAATAAGATCGTAACTTATCAAGCGCAAAGACTACAACTAGTAACTCTTTTTTAGTTGTGGAATAATTCATTTGAGCACTGTTTACAGTTCTACTAACATATTAAATTACGAAAGGGTTACCTTCATTTTGCTTTCCAAGTATAGCACCTACCGCAAAATAACTAGCATCACACATAATTTCAAACCGTAATGTCCAATCAAGTGGTGGTAGTATAGGTATCAAAGTGAGTTTGTTAATCAATGTTTTAAATACCTCTTGGCATTCTGAGGTCCATTAAAAAGTGGCTTCTTTACTTAGAAGGTTACATAACGATCTAGATGTGGATGGAAAATTTTGTATAAACATCCTATAAAAACTTGCATGACCTACGAATGATATGATGTCTTTCACTAGCTTAGGTATAGGCAATTTAGAGATTAGTTCAATTTTAGATTAATTGACCTCTATGCCCTTAGAAGAAATTATGTGTCCTAAGATAATTCTTAAAGGTACCATAAAATGACATTTCTCCCAATTTAAAACCAAACTTTTTTCCTCACGCTGAGTCAAGACTCTCTTCAAATTCAACAGACATGCATCAAACGAGACACTAAACACAGTGAGGTCTTCCATGCAGTCCTCTATCATGTCACTAAATATGCCTATTATGCATATTTGAAATGTATCCGGGCATTACGAAGTCCAAATTGCATCCTACAAAATGTATAGGTTCCAAAGGGACAAGTAAATGTGGTCTTTTCTTGGTCTTCTAAGGCTATTTCAATTTGATAGCAGAGTAGCCATCCAGAAAATAGTGAAAGGAATGGCCAGCCACACGTTCCAGAATTTGGTCTAAAAGGGGAGTAGAAAGTGGTTTTGTGGGGACCGTTTTACCTATTTCAATGCATATGCGCCATCTAGTCACTGTTTTTGTGGGGACCATTTTACCTATTTCATTTTCCACCATAGTGACACCTAATTTTTTAGGGACTACTTGTGTAGGACTGACCCATTTACTGTTTGCAATTGGGTAAACGATACCTGCATCTAATAGTTTTAGCATCTCATTTTTCACAACTTCTTTCATCGTGGGGTTTAGCCTACGTTGTGGGTCTTTTCTAGGGGTGGTTTCTTCCTCTTGGTGAATTCTATGTGAGCTATGGTCTAGAGGACTAATGCCCTTAATGTGAGCTATGGTCTAGCCTTATGCAGATTTATGCTCATTCAAAATGTTCAAAAGTTGTTTACGTTGCCATGCATCCAATTCTGAAGATATAATTACAAGAAAAATATCACCTAGTCCAAGAAATTCGTGTTTGAGTCCTCGAGGCAGCGATTTCAACTTTGGTTTGGGCCTCTCAGCGCTTGATGGTTGCTGTCCTCCCATTTTTTGGGCAATTCTTTAAACTTAGGTTGACATATTGATGTCCCATAATCTTGAATTTTTGCAAAAACAACACAAATGTTAGCATATTCTTCATCATTAGACTTGTTGGAATTGCAGAATCTAAAAGAAAAAAGTTCAAGGGGTTAGAATCAAAAGTTGCAGGTGCCTCCTCCTGAGTGAGTGCCTCGATCATATATGTTTGATGACACTCATCATTTTTCGTTGGTTGCTTAGTGATGTGAAAAATATTGGCTTCTAAAGTCATATTCCCAAAAGATAATTTTATTAGACCATTCCTGTAATTTATATGAGCGTTAGCTTTGGTAAGAAAATATATATCAAGAATGATAAGAATTTAGAATTAACATTTACATCAACCTTTAGATCCAAAATTAAGAAATCAAAGGGGTAGTAAAATTTATCAATTTGAACTAACACATCCTCAACTACTTCCCTAGGACTTATAGTAGACAAATAAGCTAATTTTAGAACCACAGAAGTGGGTTTTATCTCACAGAGACCTAACAACAGGTAGATCGCATAGGACATGAGATTAACACTAGCTCCTAAATCAAGAAGAGTTTGTGCAAACTCATGGTTCCTGATGATGCAAAAAATAGTAGGACAACTAGGAACCTTATATTTCTGTGGGATCCTTTGGTCTATCATAGTACTCACTTGTTCAGTTAAGAAAGCAGTTTTCTTGACATTGTGTCTCTTTTTTCCATTGCACAAGTCTTTAAGGATTTTAGCATATGTATGAACCTATGAAATCACATGCAAGAGAGGTAGATTGATTTTTACTTGCCTAAGGTGTTCTAGGATTTCACTATGTTGATTGACAGATTTCGGGGTGAGCTCATGAGCTTGAGGGAAGGGCACTCTAAATGGATTTTCTACTACCTCATCACTAGGGCTACTTTCTTCAGACTCACTAGACTCCTTTTCGTTTTTCCTAGGCTTGGGGATTGGTTTTATAACCTTTCCAGATCGAATTGTGATGGCATTCATTTCCTTAAGATTGTTTTCTCCCAAACCTGAGGTTCGTGCAACATGTTGTCCCTAAGGATTTGGTTGAGCTTGAGCTAAAAATTTCTCACGTTTTCCTACAGCTAAGGCGTTGGTCAATTTAGACATATGATTTTCATTTCTTTGTTTTCCTCAATTACTTGAGTGATCATAGTCTCAAAATTTTGATTTGTCTTACTCTGTGCCTCTTTGAATACATGTAGGATATTTTCTAAGGAACTCCTAGAGGACTGGGTTGATATGAGGGTGTAGTGTACGCTCTATTCGATTGTGCAGGTTGCTGGTTGTCAGATTTCTAGCTGAGATTGGGATGATTCTGCTATCCTGGATTGTAAGTTTCAAAGAAAGGAGAGCAGGGTTTTTTGTACATACCTAAGGCATTACAATGTTTCTCATAAATCCCCTCATCTCAGTCAAAGTGGTGTACTCTTGGGCTGGGTGATCTACTCCACTACACATAAAACAAGGTCCTAGAGATTCAACACAAGAAACAGTTTGTATAGGCTTTGAGTCCTTAGTACGCAAGGTTTCAGGTTCTCTAGTGAGGGCTTTCACTTAGGCTCTAAGGTTATCTTCCTGCCTAAGATGATAAATATCTGTGCTAGTGGAGTTTTATGTGGGTCATGACCTATTAGTACTTTCAGTGGCACTAGGTCCAGTCCAAGTACGAGCCTTCTCAACTAACTCATCTAAATACTCTATGGCCTTATCCAGATCTTTTTGCAAGAAATCATCATTACACATCATCTCAATAAATTGACGCTCCCTAGGTGTTAATCCTTCATAGAAATAGCTCACTATATGCCAACTCTCATAACCATGGTGGGGACAAAGGGCTTGTAGTCTTTTTATATCTTTCCCATTCTTGGTATAAGGTCTCACTATCATTTTGAGTAAATGAGGAAATTTGTTTCTCAAGGACACTAGTTTTATGATGGGAAAAATAGTTTTTGAAAAATGCTCGAGTCATTTTAGCCCAAGTGCCAGTCGAACGTAGTCTCAACGAATACAACCAACTTTTTGCTCTTTCTTTAAATGAAAATGGGAAAAATTTAAGACTAACTACATCTGTTATACCGTGTCGATTGTGTAAGGTTGCAACCACCTCCTCAAATTTCCTAATGTGCACATATGGATTTTCATTGTCAAGTCCATGAAAAGTGGGAAGAAGTTGAATCATTTCCAGTTTAAGCTCCATACGTGGCATATTAGGTGGAAACATTATGCATGATGGTGTGGATATGCGTGTGGGATGAAGATAATCTTTTAAAGTCCTATAAGGTGCGTCGCCATACTTACTATCAGACAGGGTGCTATGTAATGTGGTATTCGTGGTAATAGATGCAGTATTAAAGAAAAGTTATAGAGAAATTCAAACACTATAAAAGGTTCCACAGTAAAACTTCCTTGATCGCCTCGATTACTGCTCATAAAGCATCAAAAACAAAGAAAATATGTGAAAACAAAATAAAAAATAGCGAACAAAAAAATTAAGTCAAGTAAATATAAAAGGAACGATGTTACCATTTTTCAGTCGATCCATTGGTTACTTGTACTGTCTCCTCGACAATGACCCCAAAATTTGATTACGCCCAAAAAATTGTAGCATAGTTTTGGAGTGTCGATTCCACAGGGAGATGGAAAAATCACTTAGAGAACCCAAACAAGTTGATTATCCTCTTGAAATGTGTAGGAGAATTCAATTTTAAGTAATGAAATTAAGATTAATGTCTTGAGATGGCGAAGCGTCAGAATTTCCTCAATTGAATTGGGTCAATCACATCAATTATTCATTTTTATAACTCAATTAGAGAATTTTCATCCTGACTCTTTAATTAGAAGATTTAACAATAAAGATCAATTTAATTCACTATTATAATCCTAGAATCTAGACTTATAACACTTTCACACTTTTTTATTGGAACAAGATCAAAGATTGACCATATACAATAAGCATAAGGTAGCAATCAATTTGCCAATAAAATGATATTAAGATTAAAATTCCACAATTATTTCAATCATTCGATAGAAAATAATGACTAGATCTATAAAGGATTTGATAAAAGTTAAACTAATTGAAATTGAAACTCAACAAATAGTTTAATTTAACAATGGAAAAAGCATGACTGAATCCATGAAAAATCTTGTAAATATTAAACCGATTTCAATATAAATTCATAAGAATGAAAATCTAAAACTAGAATTATTTAACAATGACAAACCAAAATATATGAAATAATAGATGTGAAATTACTAAATCCAAAGAGTTTCTTCCTAGCTTCACCTCGATTTTAGTTCTTCAAGGAGTTTCTTGAGCACCAAGATGAGAGGAATGAGTATATGGAGTTGTCCCCTTCGTTTTGGGGTGATTTAGGGCTTAATAGTCATGAGAGATTAAGTTACCATAAGTGGTTGGACGGAATTAGAAAATCAGAAAATTCGCGCTGGGATTGTACTATGCAATCACATGGTACAATCCCACGCGGTCGTATAGTTCACCAAAAAATGGCCTTGTGAATCTCTGAAAATAACCATGAGGTCGCATGCATTTTAAACTGTGCGACCGTATAGTTATAATGTTTTCCCACTGGACAACTTTCAATATTTTGATCATATCTTCCTCTACTAATGTCCGATGGAGGTAATTCAAAATGTGTTGGAAAACTAAATCAAAGGGCTACAATGTTTTTTCAAATATCATCTTCCAATTCAATTGTTTGACATGTCAAGATTGGGTCCCGATATGAGACTGAAAATCGGTGCGTAACTTTTTCGTTTGGGAATTAATGTGTGATCATACTTTGACGATATTTCATCCCATTGACTTCATTCCTCATCCTTGCCCTTTAACACACTCGAATCTTCATCATAAGTTTAGACACATGTTTAGAGTATCTGCACTTTATTCCTCGAACTTTCATTATCTTCTACTTTGATCCTTTTTTGCTTGTTTCTTCAAATTTCCACCGTATTCTTCCATTTGCAACCTAAATTAAAATATAGAGGTATTTAGTGTATTTAGGTGTTAATTTATCACGATAACTTAAGTATAAATGGATGAATTGCTTAACAATTCATGATATTATCTAACCAGAAGTCTATAATTCTCGAAAGTGGGTCTGATAGGCGTGTCTTTAGGACTGATTGATGTGATGTCCTCATTAAATAGATGTTTGGAATGTCGACCTAGGAGTGTAGGGAGCTAACCTCTTGTCAAATGACTGTCAATGTAATTAATGTGAGATAGGATGACGCGACACCAGGATCTAGTAGACGAGGCCACGTGGATCTGATCCAATGGTGACTATATTGGCTTGGTTACTATAAATAGCGATCTTTGTAACATTTTAAGGGAGAGGAATCTTCAGATAGATGAAAAGGGAACTTAGTATTTTTCTCCCATCACACATTTTATATTACAAGTTCTCTCGTTTATAAGTATACTCATTTTCCTACTCGAATAAATTTGATCAACAGTTGAATATTTGTTCAAGCTTACAATCAATATATTGAGGAATATGTCCACATGTGCATCATTTTGATTGACACCTATTGACATGTTTTTGGAGGTCAATAAATATGTTACCTTTAGTTTTTTTTTTCCCTAAAAAAGTGAAGTTTTACATTGCATATTTAGTTCTCTCGTGATAAACTTCATTTTTTGTATTAAGTGGGAGCATTTTGACTATCCCATGATATTATTCATCTTTCCAGAAATTAAGCACTCGTTGATTTTATGTTGTCCTTTCACAAGCGTATTCAGTGTCAGCATAACAATTACTTTTAGATTATCTTGCCTTTTGTCATCAGCTATACCTTCTTTGAGGTTACATTTATCCACTCGACACCCACGTAACGAGTGCTTAATGACCTTTATTATGGTTTGAAATAAGTTCTAGTACTCCCTATATAGTACCCTATTGCATTGGCATAAGGTGTCACACATTCTACTTTCTATTTTTTCTAAACTTGTGGTTTAGTATAATAAAAAAAATATCATGATTTATATCATAATCATTGCAACACTATGCAAACACGAATAGATAGAACTATTAAAAATAGAAGTACTAAAAAGCCTTCACGTGGGATGAAAGAACTAAAACCTACTTAATAAATCAATTTGTTTCTATTATTCGTTTCAATCAGAATATGCCAATCTGTCAAAACTTTCTATAGGCAGTTTTACGTATTGTTCTAATTGAGACAGCTAAACAAATTTGTTCTACATTATATAATTTATTATGGAATTAAATAGAGATGAACACTCCCTAAGGGAAACATTTAGGGCTCCCATGCCACGACTAAAGTAATTCATTATCAAAGATTCAAAAATACAATAGTTTCGATTTAGTAGTTTCTCAAAATTAACTAAAACAATCTAAAGAAAATAAAGAACAACTGTCTCATTATCTTGTCCCTTTTGACTTGTTGAAGAAGTGGGATCAAACCCCCCGATCTTTATGTTATCGCCACTTCACAATTGTATTCGGTTGCAACGACCTTTTGGATTTAGATTCATCAATCTTAATTGATGTCAACTAGCCCGATCTTTGAATAGGATTATATCATTCTTGCACATGTGTGTTCCCTTCAATTACAGTTGAAGAACATGGTTTTCCTTTGAGATACTTGATTGGTACATCAATAGGTTAGAACTCACTGGAGATGGACAGAAGACTTCAGAACTTGTTGCTAGAAGTTCGATGGACGTAGATAGATTTTTTTTTTTTCAAAGCATTTGTTTGTCCCTTAATTTTTTCTCTACTTATGTAGAGACACATCCAACAGACGAACGTGTCTTACCTAAAGTATGGCAGTTTTACAATGTAAGAATCAAGTAGCATATGATTGATATGTTCAATAATTAAATTAAGGATAATTTCTATTTATTAAAATAATCTTTCATTCTTTTAATTATTTGTCCAATCAAACCCCATCTAAGATGGTAAGTATATATTTCTATATATGCTATTGTATGGAAAGTAAGATTGCATCTCATGGAAACCTTAAAATACGTAGCCATGAAATCTGTTTACTTTTAGCACCCCCAATCAGTTCTGATTGACTTGCTTACTTATTTGGACTTCGTTTGTTAAACACATTTTTGGCACACGTTTTGACATTCAAAAACCATTCTAATTTAAGCAAGCCAATAAATAAATAATAAGTAGAACTATAAAATATATTTTACTTACAATCTTCCCCCTTTTACTTAGCTTAATTTTTATAACGTCTTTTAAATTTTTAATGCACTTTTGTGAGTGTGTGTAGAGTATCTTCAAAATGTATTACGTGAACTATACCCCCTCAGGTAGTTTCTTTAAGTAACATACTACTCTTCCATACTCCACAACCCATCCTAACGTATCTAGGTTAAGCAAAGAACGCATTAATATGATGTGCAGCATCAACAAGAAGTAATACACTTGCAAATTGAAGAAGTGTCCTATGTACCGCAAAAGTGTTCAACAAAATATTAAAAAAATATTCACTATTCGCCCTTTTTCGAAATTAAGAAAGACCATTATAAAGTTGGAAGAGCAAACATACCATCCAATGAACGTGTATGTCAAATAATCAGATCAAGTTATACAACCCATAAAATAGTTAGATCAAATAGGTCAGAAATTAGAAAGATATAACTAGCCATCAATGCTTCTTGGCCCGCTCAGTCCTAGATGTTTTGCTATCATACTTGTGGGACGGAACAAGATCCGCAATTTGAGTGTCTCCAAGGTCACTTAGGGAAGGTAAGTGGTGCTTTCTAAGTGGAACTGGCAGTTGCAGGTGGTTGAGTGCTAACTTCTACAAGCTCTTTAGATCCACGACAAGGATGACTGGGGACAAACTTCGAGAACCCCGGAGTGCTTCTAACCGAGGCCGTCTTAATCCACGTATTACGTATATGGGTCAAGGACTCCGTTAACCTGTGCACAAGTATAAGATCATCAGAAAAGTTTTGGATTCTGACAAGGATTTTTCCAACCTAATTCTTCACCATGCCGAGTTGATTTTTCGACACTTCAAGTCTTTAAGAATTGTCATCGGAATATGTATTACCGAACACCCTAGATGTTGAAGTTAGGCTGCTATCCTTACTACGAAACTCAGTCACACCAAAAACTGAAATTATTGTAGAAAATTGATCAGATAATAGGCCAGGAACTCCCAAATTAGTTAGGAAGTGATGGATCAAATTGGGATAAGGGAGTTTATACTAATTGGCTCTCCTAGGCCCCTCACAGATAATCCTATCAAAAACTAACTTGATTAAATCTAATGGTACTTTGGTTCCCAATTTGAACCACGTGATGGTCTTCTCATGTGAGAGATCCGAACGTTATGTGAAAGGATCCAAATTAAAAATTAGGATCTTGAAAAGTATTATGTACTTTTGGTCAATTTGGAGGTGGATACAACCTGGTCAAGCCAGTTTTTTCCTATTAATTCCCTTGCAATAGAATTCGTGGTTAGCTCATCATCATTTTCCTCAAGGATTTCGTCAATCTCTAGCCAGTCTCTCAACACTAATGGACTAAACATCACCAACTTTCCGCTAATGTAAGTCCTCCATTGAAATGGTTTTCCCATTTGAGCAATATTCTTTAGTATCTTCGAGTAGAACTACTTCACAATAGTTTCGTTAAACTTCCCATCGAATGTTAGAACCTTCTCCAATTTATGAAAGCCAACAGCCTTGTCCGACCCTACCAACACGTACTCATCCAAATTTACCTTGATTTCCTCAATAGAAGTTTAGTGGGCAATGAAGGACAACATACAATATTTCATTATCAAGAGAGCAATAGTTAAAGGGGTTACCAAAATGCCTACCTCTCAAGAAGGTGTCAAACCTGAATAGTGTGGGCTCAAACGCAGGCATTTCCAACAATCTGTAGGCACCACCACCTGGTGTGAGAGATGCAGACTTGCTAGTAGGATTGGGTGTCATGGAATCTTTCGCAACCTTCTATTTTCCTTTTCTTTCCTAGTAGCTTTGCGTTTAGGTGGCGGCGTTGACTGAAATGAAGTATTAGGTAGGCATTCGAATTGTAAACCAAATTTTTGGAATTTTCCTTCTGAACGTGTAGTAGTTGTACACAGAGCCGGTCTTGTGCCGAGGCTAACGAGGCTTGCGCCTCAGGCCTAGAATTCGAGGGGGCCTCATTTTGGCCAGAATTTATTTATTTATTTATTTATTTTTTAAAGGTTAAAGGAAAAGGGTATTCTCCATTCGTTCTTCCCCTCTGATTTTGTCCTGCAATTGCTCCTCCCATCTCTAGCCTCTAAGCGGCTCTAACTCCAACCGGACGGCAGTCGGCGACCAGGATAGGGTTCCCAAATGATTTCTTACCTTCGATTTTTATTGATGTATTCTTTTCTTGTTCTAATCTTGCTGATTGTCTTCTTTTTGCTTGATTTGGTCATTTTTGCTCTCTTCTGATGGTTGGACTTCCAAGTTTCAAATTTGACTTTCCTTGGTTTTTCACACAGTTTTCGTGTCTAAAGTCTCCAATTTCAGTGGTAAGATCTCTTATATTTTTTGGATTTTGCTTAAATTTCATATCTCTACCTTCATATACGTTTGGTAAATCCTCTGATTTTTCTATAAAACACGTGTAAACTAACATATATATCAAATAACATATTTCATTTCATTAAATATCTTAAATCTTTTCTCGATTTTTGCTAAAGAGTCTATGTTTTAATTTTTTTCTACCTTTGATTTGGTTGAATCTTGTATTTTCATGAAATAAATATATCTGTATACTTGCATAAATGACCATTTTTATAATCTTCGGAGAGATGTTATTATCTCAAATTTTGGATACATTTCACTTGAAAAAAGTTTATCAATTACATTTTTGTGCCTTGTCTAAGTATGTAATTACGCTTACAGTCTTTGATTATAGTGGTATGATTTTATTTTATTTTTGTGGATTTTGCTTAAAGTTTATGGTTCTAGACTTATAGCAATTTGCAATAGGATTCTGAATTTATGATGAATAAATTAAGGGAATAGAATTGTATATTTGTATTGGTGTTTGATCTTAAATTTTTATTTCAGGTTTGTGAGTTGTGATGGTGGAATTTTCAAGGATGTGATTTCGTAATTTTCGTCGAAATTCTACTTCTCAGATGAGCAATCGCTTAACCTAACCTGTTATTGAATATAGTAAAAATGTTTGAGATCTTGTCAACTTATATAATTGTTGCCTGCTTGGCTTATATGATTGGATATTGTATGATCAATAATTGTTTGACGTTATTGATTTTGTTATTTTATAATATAAATCTTTTTTATAATATATCTATTTGTAATTTTAATATTAAATTTTAAGTTAGCAATAGATAGCATAATATATCGTTGAATTTTGCATTTAAGTTAATTTTGAGGGCCTAATTTATGGAGTTTGCCTCGGGCCTCGACAACAACAGGACCGGCCCTGGTTGTACATTACATTTTTGGAATCCTCCTTCCGCAAGTGCAGTGGTTTGTACATTCTTAGGCTCATGTACTATTTTCTTAGCCAGTATTTTTGGACTTACCTCCTCATTGTCTTTGATAGCTATCCATCTCCTCGTTAGTGTTCTCAACATCATCCACACTATTTTCATCTTCACTTTCCTCAAAAGATCTAGAGTGTGGCTTAAGTCTCTGGACTTTCCTGCTAGGGTATGACACTGGCTCACTTCGATGGCCTATTTGACGATGGGTTGAGTCGGCACCGATTCATGAACAGAAATTCATCTCTGACGTCCACTTTGACGTTTGGGTGCAGACACTATAACAGATTGTGGACCTTTGTCGAATCTCCCCACATTCCTTTTAGTTCTGTCCATCGATTTCTATAGAAGATGCTTAACACAGCAGAAACCATGGAGTTGTGAATGATATAGGCGAGAATGAAGAAATTAGAAAAATTGTGCCCTACATTACATTTAATAGAAGGAAAACAACATATTTGGTAACTGCAAAGAGAGACATGCACATGGGAGTCATTTTCCAAAACGTTGATTCTTTGCTTTCTTGGGTTTGATCTAATCTACCGTGGCTTTCGTAACTTCAATTGCTACGTGGGTTCGAATCAGAGCTCAGGCTCCAAAAATCAAGGTTATATCATTTAATTCCTTTTTAGTTTTTATTTGAGTTTTCATCTTCGTTCTTCGTGTTTTTTTATCTTTTAAGTCAGTCAATCGAACTAAATATAAAAAAAAATCAAAATTTATTTGTATGCTAAATTATTGCCCAAATCAATTCCTTTTCGATTTTTTGGTTTCTCTGCTGAATTCTCGCACGTTTAGAAAAAATATTTTCAAAAATTGTCAAAAAAATATAGCAATTACGAGAAAAGATCAATTCAAATCAAGAAACACTTCTTGAATTTATCCTTAGTGTTCCATTCATAGTGCCAATTCCTACTTTCTTGAGTCATTCTAGAGTCAAATTTTCCTTACTCAATTATTTGTTTGAACTCAATAAGAATTGATTTTTAATGAGATCAGATTAGTTCTTTGAAGCGCTTGCAAGGAAGCATTGAGTAAAACAAGATAGAGTGATGAGATTAATAGAGGGAAAAATCTAAATTGATTGACAATCGAGTGTACACACACGAGACAAATATTATTCTAAATTTAGGATGTCCAAAAAAGGCTATTCTAATTTAAGCGAGAAGACTAGGCAAGTCATCACGATAGAGGAGATGATACGATGATTCGAAAGGTTATTTGGGGACATAGGAGATTGAATGGGTAGGCAAGAGGTGTGGATGGAAGGCCAAGACACATTGCTTGCTAATTTGTGTAGGAAACAACCTAGAAAAGTTCCTAACACAAGGAGACAATGTAGGTGGGATCATAAAGCGGATATTGGTGGTGAAAATGAAATGGGTAGTGGGATTGATGATGATGCATTAGTGGAGGCAGAAATAGGAAGGATGAGGAATAGAGAAGATAGATATGATACGAGGGCTATAGATTATATTGAAGATGGAGTTGATATAAATGTGGGCATTAAATGACAATTCCTTCATTTAAAGGAAAAAGCGACTTGGAGGCATATTAGGATTGGGAGAAAAGATAGAGTTTATATTTGATTGTCATAACTATTCGGAGGAAAAAAAGGTAAAACTTGCTATCATTGAGTTTATTAATTATGCTATCATTTGGTGGGATCAAATTGCAACATCTAGGAGGAGAAATGATGAGTGACCTATTGAAATATGGATAAAATTGAAGGCTATGATGAGAAAGAGGTTCGTTCCTAGTCACTACTATAGGGATCTTTATCAAAAATTACAAAGCCTTTATCAAGGTTCTAGGGGTGTGGAGGATTATCACAATGAAATGGAGATTGCCATGATTAGAGCGAATGTTGAGGATGATCGGAGGCCACCATAGCCCCACTTTTGAATGGAGTGAATAGGGAGATAGCTAATTTGGTATAGCTATAATATTATATGGAGTTAAAGGACATGCTATATATAGCTATGAAGATGGAGATGCAGTTGAAGAAAAAGGGAGTAGCTAGATACCCATCGTTTTCTTCGGGTTCTAACTCTTTGTGAAAATCAAAATGGGATAACAATAAAGGTGATAAGGCCGTTTCAAAAAGTAGAACTGAGCTACCGAAGAGAAGAGTGAAAGTTGATGGCAAAGCTACACCCAAGACGAATTCCCAACCCTCTAGAAATTAGGATATCAAATGCTTTAGGTGCTTGGGATCGGGACATATTACTTCTCAATGTCCAAACAAAAGGGCAATGATCTTGTGAGACAATGGAAAAGTGGTAAGTGATAGTAAGGGGATTATGATATGCAGGAAATGGATGATGCTAGTGATGGTGACAAAGTGGAGCATGCAGTAGGAGAGCTATTAGTGCTCAAATCAAAGTGGATGATTTGGAGTAACAAGGGAAGAACATATTTCACACGAGATGCCATGTCAAAAACAAATAATTCGAAGACTTGCTTTCGAAAGACATGTCTAGTAGGTTACCACATATTTGAGGTATTGAGCATCAAATTGACTTTGTACTTGGAGCTATCATTTTAAGCAGGCCAGTTTATTGCAGTAATCTCGAGGAGACCATGGAACTTCAAAGCCAAGTAGAAGAATTGATGAGCAAGGGGTATGTGAGAGAAAACATAGTCCATAAGCCATGCTAGTGCTACTTGTGCCGAAGAAAGATGGGACTTGGAGGAAATACGTAGACTGTCGAGCGATTAATAACATAACGGTAAAATATTATCATCATGCACCTAAGTTAGATGACATGTTAGATGAATTATATGGATCGTTCATGTTTAGTAAAATAGATCTTAAAAGTGGATATCATTAAATTAGGATGAGAGAAGGGGATAAGTGAAAAATTGCTTTTAAAACTAAGTATGGTTTATATGAGTGGTTAGTCATGACATTTGGATTTACTAATGCATCTAGTACATTTATGAGATTAATAAATCATGTCTTGCATATATTTATAGATAAATTTGTGGTAGTTTACTTCGTTGATATCTTGGTATATATTAAGGATTTAAATGAGCATATAGGACATTTAAGATGTGTGCTTGTGGTTTTAAGACAAGAAGAACTTTATTCTAATTTTAAAGTATAAATTTTGCATGAAAAGTTGTTTTTCTTAGTTATGTTCCTAGTGCAAAAGGAATTAAAGTGCATGAGGAGAAAATCAAAGTTATCAAGGAATGACCAATACCTAAAAGCATAATTGAGATAGGTTTTTATAGGCATTTTGTTAAAGATTTTAGTACTCTTGCCACACCACTCACGGAGAGTGTAAAAGACAAGTGTAGAATTTCATTGAAGCATCGAACAAGAATGGACTTTTAATATTATTAAGGATAGGTTGTGTACTACACAAGTTTTATCACTACCTAAATTTAACAATACTTTTGAGATTGAATAGATGCCTCAGGAACAGGGATTGGAGTTGTATTGATGTACAAACGAAGGCCAATAGCTTATTTTAGTGGAACGCTAAGTGGAGCAGCTTTCAATTATCTTACATATGACAATGAGTTGTATGCACTTTTTAGAGTTTTGAAGACATGGCAGCGCTATCTATGGTCAAAGGAGTTCATGCTTTACACTGATCATGAGTGATTGAATCATTTAAAGGGTCAAGGTAAACTAAACAAGATACATGCAAAGGGGATAGAGTTCATCGAGACATTTTCATATATTATTTGGTACAAATAAGGTAAGGAAAATGTGGTAGTGGATGTATTGTCAAGGAGGTATGTACTACTAATTTATTGAGGTTTCAAATTGCTAGGATATGAGTATGTTAAGGATATGAATACTAATGACCAGGACTTCTCTAATATATATGAATCATGTGACAAAGATGTTATGAATAGATTCTTTAGGCATGATGGATATTTATTTCGGAAGAGAGAGTTATGTGTTCAATTAGAATTATTAGTACGTGAATTATTAATAAGAGATTGAATATGTTAAATGAACACTTCTATTGGCCTAAGATGTAGTTGATCGGGTTTGTAGTAAATACATCACTTGTAAAAGGCTAAGTCTAAAGTTTTACCTCAAGGTTTATATATGCTATTACCCGTTTCTAGTGAGCCTTGAGTTGATGTGTCCATGGACTTTGTATTGGGTTTAGCTAGGAATTAAGAAAGGAAGAGATTTTACTTTTTTTTGTGGTCGATATATTTAGTAAGATGACACATTTCATTCCATGTCATAAAACTAATAATACCACTAATATTATAGATTTATTCTTTAAAGTAGTAGTACGCTTACATGGGATACCTAGGAGTATTGTATCGGATAGAGGTGTTAAGTTTCTTAATCATTTTGGAAAGTTTTGTGGAGTAAGTTGGGAACTAAGTTATTATACAGAACAACTTGCCATCCACAAACAGATGGGCACATTGAGGTTGTTAATAGGGCTATGATACAATTATTGATACAACTATTGCGCATTATCGTCAATAAGAACTTGAAGAGTTGAGAGGATTGCTTGTCATTCATAGAATTTGTATATAATAGGGCCATGCATTCTACTACTTCTTATACTCCATTCGAAATTATTTATGAGTTTAATTCACTAACACCTTTGGATTTAACTTCTTTACCCGTTGATGAGAGAGAGATCTTGGATGGAAAGAAGAAGGTCAAGTTGGTAAGATCCCTCCATAAGGAGGTTTGATGACAAATTAAGAAAAATGAGCATTATACTTCTCAAGCAAATAAAGGATGAAAGCTCATTATATTTGAACCAGGAGATTGGATTTCGAGACATATGAGAAAGGAACGCTTTTCGGCTCAAAGGAAGTCAAAGTTACAAACGAGAGGGGATGGATGGTTCCAAATGCTTGAAAAGATCAATGATAATGTCTATAAATTGGATCTTTCAGGTGAGCATAGCATTTCTACTACTTTCAATGATTTTGAACTTTTCTTATTTGATATAGGTAAAGATTGAAGTTTGAATCCTTTTAACGAGGGAGGGAATGATGAGAACCATGGTATAGGGAGCTGGCAAAGACATTGACTCATTGATTGTGGAGGAAAGACCAATGACTAGGTTATGAACAAAGAATGTCATAGAAGCTATGTGTTTACTTGTTCAAGCTATAGTGAGTGAAACATCAATCACAACAAGCAAAAGGACAAGTTTCATATTGGGCATGAAAAAAAAACAAGATGAATCAACTTGGTTCAAATAACAGCCGAATGAGTAGATGAGGTCAACTATGCGATTGTATAGTTTACCAAGGCATGTGACTGCATGACTCTATACCAAAAACAAAAGGGGAATTTTTTTTGAAGAACTATGTGACCGCATGTTCCAACACTATGTGGCCGTATAGCACAAGTTCAACAATGAATTTTTTCAAATTTGGAAAGAATTCTAGTTTAGTTAAAACTCTTTTTATGGTAATTTTTAATATTTATACTGTCGTTCTGTTTTTAATAAAGTTTTTATGAGTTCCCTATAAATAGGACTCATTCTTTTCATTGTGAAATACACAATTTGAGAGATATTATTGTGAGGCATATTACTTTCAACTCGTTTTTCATTAAATTAATTTTGAACTTATCAAGAATTAATTTCTTGTGGAATTCAACAATTCAAGTAAGCTTCGTAAGTTTTATGATCTCAGAGTCGAGATATAGTTTGCGATTGTCTTGGTTCCTTGGTTCAACAATTTATTGGGTCGAGCTTTTCAAATGTTGATTCTTCACTTTCTTAGGTTTGATCTAATCTATTATTTTTTGTAACTTGAATTGTTACGTGGGTTTGCATCAGTGGATAACAAAAAAACTTGTATTCAAGTACTTTCCATTTAATAGCTAGGTTTAAACAGTTGATTGAAAAGTTGTGACATAGCCTACACACACCAATCATGCATAGATAATGAAATGTGTCAAGAATCACTCAATAAAGGGATTGCAATTTTCACAATCAGGTTCATTGGCAATTAGATTAAAGTCATTAGGATAATCAAGAACTAGCAAATCATATGTTTTCTCACAATAAATCCAATTAATTTAGCATTATAATGTGAGACTGTGAAAGGACACTTTAGACATAATTAATTATGAACCAGGTATTGTCCCTTTAAATAAAAATATGTACGTGCCAGATTAGAGCGTCTATATAATTTTTTATTTTTTATTTTGCATGATCGTGTGATGACTTTTTCTATATTCTTGTTGATTCACAGTTTTTTCAGTTCATGGAGTTGACTTTCACACAGGTATAGGGATAGCTTTTCTTTCATGATTTTTGTTCATCAACAAGGACAGCTTCACACGACTATGGTTGATAGCCATCTCCTCCAATGAACTTATCTGTTTATGCAGCATCATCCTATAATGTTGAGAGAGCTATTGAACATAGGTCTATACTTTAAACATGTCACCTACAATTGCCTACCTAGTCAGTAAATGGTTACAACAATGTTGTCACAGTGTCCTAATGTTACTTGTCTGACATTAATTTACAACAAACTATAGTGAGCACACCATATTGATTGGAGATTCAAATTTTATCTCAAACCAATCAAAAGTTCACGTCTTATGACAATTGCAAAAGCCTCAAATTTCTCCTCCTCTCTTTTTATATATATAGATGCAGCACACACGCAAACTAAGTGAACATACGGAATAAACAAAAAGAATATATACATTAAACACATGTTTAATGCAACATGTATATGCCCACGGCTTTTTGTAAAGTTTCAAATCTAACAATATCTAAAGCATTAGTGATTAAATTAGTAGTTGTCCTTTGATGTGTATGTGTTCTCAGACAATAATCTTTCTTTCAACTATGTCTTTGGTGAAATGATGACAAATATCAATATGCTTAATTCTAGAATGTTGGATAAAGTTTTTAGATTGATTGATACCATGGTAACTGAGCATCTACTTCATCCAGAGTAGTTGTATACAACAACTACCGGCAGCGATGTACTGAACTTTCGTAGTAGATGATGAAATAGAGTTTTTTTATTACTTAGCCAGGACATAAGATTGTTACACATAGAAACATCCTCTGATATACTTTTCTTATCATTCATGTTTTCTGTCCAATAAACATCTGTATATCTTTCAAGGTGAGAGATAGAATCCTTAGTGTAGCATAAACCAAAATTCGACGAGCTATGTTAATAATGACTCATTTGATAGCTGCTATGTGAGATTCCTTTGATTTAGCTTGATATCTAGAACAAACTCCAACAATAAAAGTTATATCAGGACGACTTAAAATCTGGTATAATAGACTGCCAATCATGCTTCTATGGTCGACGTTCATCCCTTCATCATCTCTGCTGAGTTTTAGGGACGTGGCCATGAGATTCCTGACAAACTTGGTGCTCTCAAGTTAAATTTCTTGATCAAGTTGTTTGCATACTTAGCCTATGATACCTCTATCTACCTGTTAATTTGCAAACCTAGAAAATAGTTTAGTTTACCAATTATATTCATTTTGAATTCACTTTGCATAAGATTAACAAACACCTTGAATTTTCTTTCAAACGTGGATCCAAAAACTATGCTATTCACATAGACTAGGGCGACAATTCGATCGATCCTTAGGTGTCTGATGAACAGTATTTTATCTGTTCCTCATTTCCTATAGCCCTTTCTCAAGTAGGAATATGGTAAGCCTTTCATACCAAGCTCGATGAGCTTATTTTCACCCATATAATTCTTTTTAAGTTTGAACACACGTTCTAGTCGATGTAGATCAATGAATCCATTCAGCTGCTCAGCATAGACTTCCTCATTTAAGATTTCGTTTAGGAATACACTCTTAACGTCCATCTAAAATAGCTTGAATCCTAACTAGCATGCTATGGACAGCAAAAGCCAAAATGATTTATGTCTGGCCACATGAGCAAAGGTCTCTTCAAAGTATTTTTTCAATTTGAGTGTACACTTATGCTACAAATCTTGCCTTGTTGACAATGTTACCATACTTATCATATTTGCTTTCGAAGATCTATTGTGTTCCAATAACATTCATATCTGCTCGTCAAACATTATTTTCCTCAAATTGAGCTAATTTTTCCTGCATTGCTAACACCCATGATTCATCATTTAGAGCTTCAATCACATTTCTTGATTCAATTTAGATGTTTAGCACATGTTTTAGAATTCGGTGGCAAGTCTCCTCCTGGTCATCATCCCGTATTCTCGATCAGATAGTACATTGTCAAAGGGGTGTGCTTTTTGAATATATGTAGGCAGTTCTCTCTTTCCTTGTTGTTCACTGTCATCTTCTTCAAGTGAGTTCTCCATGTAATGTCCAGATCAGATTCTACAAATGTGGTTGTAGGTGGTTCTGACTAACTGTTAATTTTTTATTTTCCTGAATATTTCGAGAAGTTTAATGTTTCCTCCAAGCTACTGATCTCGGGTTCCTGCGAGTAAGATTAGTAATCTTCAATTTTATCAATTTTAAAATTAATAGATTCAATAACAGGTTGAGTCCTTATATTATATACTCTATAGGCTCGATTATTTCAGAATACCCAATGAATACCCCTTCATTCTTTCAGGGTTTTTCCTAAGTATTCTTTGTCATTCAACACATAGCACTTACTTCTAAAAGTATGTAAGTAGTGAATATTGGGTTTTCTACTTTTCCGAATTTCATAGGGTGTTTGTTTAGTATTTGTTCTCAGGGTGACACGATTCAGGATGTTGCAAGCCATATTAATTGCCTCAGACTACATTTAACTGGGAGTTTCTTACTATTTAGCAAGACTCTTAACTGTTTCCTGTAAAGATTTGCTTTTCCTCTCAACTACGTCATTTTGTTCAGGGGGTTTTAGGAGAAGAAAATTTGTGAAAAATACGGATTAATTACCTAATTGGTCACTGAACTTTACAAAAGGTCTTTAGGAGGTCACTAAAACTTCAAAAGTTTCATCATTAGTCACTGAACTTTCCAAATGTAATCTCATCCATCATTGAGAACCTCAAAGTTTTTCTTTTAGTCACTGAACTTTACAAAATGTAATCGTATCACGGAGAAACTTTTAAAGTTCAGTGACCACTTGGAAAGCTTATGCAAAGTTCATTGAACAATCAGGTAATTAATCAAACTTTATGCTTTTTTAGTTTTTTATCACGAAAATAGTTGACAAGGTTGTTTTCTAACCTCTTTAAGACAAAAGAGGCAATAAAGAACAGTTCTATGGGCTACTTCAGCGTTGATTGTCTTTCCATCATGACACACTTGAATAAAAATAAAATATCTACTAAATTCTTAGTTAAAAATGTGTATGAATTTCAAAGTTGAATACTATGAAGTGATCAATCCTGAAGATGTTCTTTTTTAAAATAGTTGACAATATGGACATTGTTACCTCTTTGATTTTAGAGAGGTCAGCAGACAACTTTGTTAGTTATTCTTGGAATAAATGCATTTTTTTCCAAGTTTGACTAGGCTAGAGAAAATAAAAGTGTGGAATAAGAGTACAACAAAAAAAAAAAATAATAATAATAAATAAATAAAAGGAGGTACAAAAAAACTAAAACAAAAAATAAAGATAGATAAATTACCCGATTGGTCGTTGAACTTTGTGTAAGGTTTTTAGAGGATCATCGAACTTTAAAGTTTTTCTCGTTAGTCACTTAACTTTACAAATGTAATCACATCCATTACTGAGAACTTCAAAAGTTTCTTTGTCAATCACTGAACTTAACAAAATATAGTCCTATCCACCGCTCAATGATTAATGGGGAAACTTTTATAAAGTTCAATGACTAACGGGAAAACTTTTGAAGTTTAGTGACTTCTTGAAAACCTTATGTAAAGTTCAGTGACCAACCAGATAATTAACCCTGAAGAATACCATTTTTTCACAGAAGTTAGAAAAACTGGCATTCTCAAACTCATTACCATGGTCACTCCTAATTCTCAAAATTTTAATCCCTTCTTGGTGTTTTTGAACTTTTTGTATAAATGGGTAAATATTTCAAATGAATCAGATTTTTTCCTTAGAAATGAATTTGGAGAAGTCATCAACTATAACAAAAATATATATCGTTTAACACCAAGACTTTCTGTTTGAATTGGTCCCCTTAAATCCAAGTGAAGTAATTCAAGATAGTGAGAAGTAGCAAAAAATTGACTTTATTTATGAGATGTTCCATCTGTTTACCTTGTTAGCATGAGCCACACACACCTTTAGGTCTTTCTCTTATGGCATCAAGTTTAGTGAGTTTAACAAGATCTTTATATCTGTTTGCGCTGGAAGTCTGTACAGTGAGCATTATAGACATGGTATGCAGAAATCAAATTCAAGTAAGCATTGTTTGTCACTAGACCTGCTACCACGTAAGATATAGCTACGATCATTTTTACCTTACAATTGTCTTTTGTGAACATAACCATGAGTTCATTATCACACAATTGACCTACGCTGATCAAATTAACTTTCAAGTTAACAACATAGAGAATATTTTTTCAACACACGTGATCCATTTATTTCAATAATACCAACTCCTTCAGTTCTACTTAGGGAACCATCCCCAAAAGTAACCTTTCTTCATGTGAAATTTTTGTAGTCATTTAACATAGCGCGATTTTCAGTCATATGTTTGGAATAGCCACACTCAAAATACCATGAGTTCAGCACAATAGATTTATAGGCAGCAGTAACCATATAGCACTGAGATCACTTTTACGTATCCAAATTTGCCTTATTTTAGTCTTAGAGTTTTGTTTCAGGGTGTCAATTAACAAGTGAACTTTCTTAAAGAAATTCAAGTTTCTGCATGTTAGACAGTGGTGTGAGATGACCCATATTGATTACATTAACATATATTATATTTGATTGAGCGCTGTGGCTTACCATTATGAAACTTCACCGGTCACCTAACCCTGTATTCTGAACAGGATTTTTCGAAGTGGTCAGAACTTGCTGTGGAGTGTGTAAGCAGAACTATCCTGCTTGTGGTGGTTTTATCTGGAATTTTGACTATAAAATTTGATGACTGATTTTGTGCTTTTTTCAAATTCCACTACGACTTTAACAAATTTTAGTGAAGTGGTAACCTTCTCATTTCCTTTCTCTTCATATCCCAGGCCTACTTTGTCATTTGCAGTTCTTCCGTAGCTGAGAGTTTTACTAAGACGTGCGAACCAATAGTCAGCTTCCTGACTCTTTCTTTGACATGTTCTAATTTAGCTTTATCCCCAGCAATTATTTTTCCTTCTCACTTACAATTTGAGCAATGTTTCTCTCCCGGCAGCAATTACGGATATCTCTTCTTCAACATATTCCATCATGGTCAGTAGGGTAATATTTCTTTCTTGTTCAGCTTCCAGATTGTCTTTCAGGATTTTGCATTTTATTAATGCATTGTTGGTTCCGGCTAAATCTACATTCAGAAAGTTCTGACTTGTGGGTGACAGTTGATTCGTATTAGCAACTGGTTGAAAATTTGCAGTTACCTGATTGTTGTCAATCCCGTCGTCCTCGCTTTCTTGCCCTATGACTTCTTTAGAGTATTTGCATAGCCGCTATGTGCCAAGGCCCTTCACATTCATGTCATTGAACACGTTTTTTGGTCTCTTCAACAAAGGAAGTAGGATTTTACATGAAATTATCGAAAAGCTCCTTATTTTGAAGTGGTTTAGTTGTCGCTTTTCAGGAATTTCTTGAATTGTGTAATGAAGATGGTCATCTGATCATCATCCTCACCTTTGTCATCATCTTCCTCTATCTCAACTTCCTTTGCTTTATAGACAGCCCCGATCCTTTTTCTTTTTTCTTCTGTGAAGGTTTAGTTCATAGGTTATCAAGGATACTACCAATTCTTCGACCTTGATACTTTTTACGTCCTTGCTTTCTTCGGTAGCGATTACTTTGCTTCATAGACAGCCCCGTCGTGTTGGTGATATCAATAAGATTGGCGTTTAAGTCTTTAAACTGCTCATCATCTCTCATGGTTAGTTGCTAAAATTCAAGCGTTAACATTTGTAGTTTGAAGGACTTACAATTGAGGATCCTTTATGAGCAAATTGTAAAGTATCACATGCCTCTTTTGCCACCTTGCATGTAGAGATCGAATGAAATTAATTAGCATCAACAAAAGAAAAGATAGCATTCCAGGCTTTAGAGTTCCAACTAGCACTATATTAATCAGTTTTCACCTACTTATCATCTCGTTTTTCTCTTTCTACATCTTTTTCAATTATGGTAGGTATCCTGTAGCCGTACACGATAGAGTGCCGGGATTTCTCATCTAAGGATTGGAGTATATTTGTAAATTTCTAGTACGAGTAATTAGTCCTGTCTAAGACAAGAGGTAAACAGTGTTCCATCCATCACTAGATTTTATGCAGATCTCATTTATTAAAAGTGAACCCACTTTGATACCAATTGAAAAATCTAAAACCTAATTAATAAAGTAATTAGTCTCAATCATCCATTTCTGTTAGAATACGCCAGTAAGTCAAAACTTCCTATGGGCAGTTTTAGGCATAGTTCTTACCACAACCGCTAAATAAATTCGAGTTATAAAAGATATAATCTATTGCAGAATTAAATAGAGATAAATACCAAATATTACATGGTAAACTCCAATGGAAAGCATCTACGACCTCCATGCCATGGGTAAAAAAAAAGAAAAATATCCATTATCAAAAGTTCAAAAGTACAATAGTTTCAATTTAGTAATTTCACAAAATTAACTAAAAAATCACAAGTGAATAAATAACGACTCCCTCATTTTCTTATTCATTTTGACTTGTTGGAGAAGATGATTCAAATCCTCCCGTCTTAACTTTTTTCCCCATTTCACTATTGTATTCAACCGTAACCATCACTTAGATTGAGATTTATCAATCTTGACTGAAGCGATCACTCACACACATGTGGGTTTTCTTCGATTATAGTTGAAGAACACGGGTTTTGCCTTTAAATACTTCGTTGGTACCTCAACTAGTCAGAACTCATTGGAAATAGTCAGAAGACTTCAAAACTTCTTGTTGTAGGTTCATCAAACATAGACAATTTTTTCTCAAAACACTTAGTGTTCCTTAATCGTTTTCTCTACTTATATAGAGATACTTTCAAAGCACGAATGTGTCTTACCTAAAACATGACAGTTATACATGATAATAATTTAGTAGCATATGATTGATATGGTCAATAATTAAATTAAGAAAAGTTTTTGTTTGTTAAAATAATTTTTCATTCTTTTAATTATTTGACCACTTAAACCTTTGAAAACGGTAAGTATATATTGTTGTATGTGCTCTTAATGGAAAAGTAAAGATTACATCTCATGGAAGCCCTAAAATATGCAACCAAGAAATCTGCTTATCTGTAGCACCCAATCAGTCTTGACTAACTTACTAATCTGTTTGGACTTATCTGTTGAACACATTTTTGGCACATGTTTTGACATTGAAAAATCATTCTAATTTAAGCAAGCCAATAAATAAAAAATATGTAGAAATATAAAATATATACACGATAGTCGGGACTCTAGTGTAGACGCTTTCGAGGCAAGTGTCTAGTGTTGAGACTCAGGTAGGAGTCGAGTGTTGACACTTAGGTGCATAAGCGTCAAAACCTGGATATTAATTTGTTTTTAATTTTCAAGGTTGATGTTTATTATGCTTTTGCTCTTGATATCAGCACAAACTTCTTAATAGGATTAGAAGTGTTAAAATCTTAACTTGGGTGTCGAAACTAACCTTCCAAATGCAACACCTATGATGAAATAACCCAAATTACTTCGATAAACCTGTAAAATTTGTACAATCCCCCACATTGTCAAGGAAATACGAATCAAGAACTTTGATTGGGTGTGCAAATTGGGATTAGTTTATAAACCAGAATCAATTATTGTCAATTGATTTTTCAACCCACAAACCTTCACTATAAGTTGCCTATAACACACAAAGGATAAGAATGGTGGCAATAATATCACAAAATGGTGAAGAAAAAGGGGTAGTAATTTAGTCACTATTTCACCGAAATAGGAATATAAACGGCTGCCCTCTTTTCTCTCTTGCAGACAGACGCCTTTCTCACAAACAGAAGCTAATACATATAGTTTTAGGGTTAGGGAAAGAATTGGGTCAAACACAAATTGGGCGAAGACATAATATACAAGATGGGCCAAAACCAAATGACACAAAGTGGGCTATCACATAAAAGGGCAGGCCGGCTAATGAATGGGCCTCGAACAACAAAAATCATTTAAACATCATTGTCAAAATTTATTGGGTATCAATACAATCCAACAAATCTCCACCTTGAACCTCCAAGTAAACATCACCAAGTTTATATTAGCATAATCAAGGTAACCAAATAAAATTAGAAATCATAGACCTTACCTATGTCTTGGACCTAAAACACATACTATACATGCTTCATGTACTTACCAAGGGGTTAAGGTCAAGCATCCCTGTACAATCAGCTATATTCAGTAATCCATCAAGAGAACATAATAACACATAGTTATAAAACATCTGATGAAGACATATTATAGGACAAAACAAAAACCTTTTTACTGACTTTGGGTGTGAAGGAAATCGAGACGGAGAGTGGTGACCCCTATACGCTTGAGACTTCTTCACACCTTTAACACACAAGGAATGTTAAACTAATAACATGTTAACAAATAAATGGTCAACATATACAACTAATGCATAAATGACATCAAGAAAAGATCTCACTATAATTATCTTATCACATTCCATGTAGCTCATATCTAAAGAACACATTTTTAATCTCATTGCCAGCAATGTTCACTAGATTGGCCACTCCTCATACCTAATTGGTAAACCACAGAAGATCCTAAGTTTACAGAATGTTCCTCTATCAACCAATCACTAAGTAGATAATGGGTATCTGTCTAATAAAGGTGATAAGAGTATCACTCTCTCACTCCTCCTATTAGGATTCTAAAAGATAGAGGACTCCAAGACATTTAATCACCTCACTTATCATGATCCAAATGTCATTTCTCCATACCTCCTCCATACCTCCATACATATAACCAATGTACCATCAGGCATCTATACTCCATAATATCAGTTGACACATTTATTACTAATGTACTTACTAAAGTGCGAACACATCTAGTGTCAATCCTTACAATAGTAATCCCAACCATATACATACAAAACATGAAGACATAGTAACTCACTCTCAAATTTATACAAATGTACACATCAAACTTAATGAAATGTTACATAAAACAATGCACCAGAATCAAGTAATTATTAATGCAAATAAGATTTCACACAGGTGCAAACGCAATAATAGTTACGTTAGGGTTTATTATGAATAAACATCACTTGGGTCATAATTAGACCAAGTGGTAATATTTGTCTTAAGGACACAAATCAACAAAAAAATAAAAAAAATTACACAAATATACAATTAGAACATACGAAATAACCTAAGGTCATAGGCAATGTACCCCATTCTAGATTCCTAAGGTTTCATGAGATTTGCAATCTCAGATCAAGAGATGATCAAACATGTAAAATCCAAGTGTACTAAGGAATAATCAACAAAACAAAGAGGCACGGTAACAAAACAATTTCTCACTCAATGCAAGTCTCACACAATAACTCAATTGGCATCATCAACAAACAACTTTTGGCAATCAAACTTAACGGACTTTAAACATGTTAAATAAGTAAAATAAGGCAAATAATTCTTAAATTCTGACAACATGCAATAGTTATCCCACGTGATAACCCCAAACTTAATGACTAGCCTATACATGATATCATACTAGTACTAAAATTTAAAAGTGATATGCCAATTTACCGAGGAAACCAATCTGCTAGTCCATAAATAAGGAAAAATATGAGTTTGACAACTTTAGGGTTGCCTGTATTTATCCTATAGCTTTAGCAACTGCAGCAACACGATCAGCCAAAACTCGAAACCGAACGTCCAAGGGAAAGAAAATCCAAAATCACCATAGTGCCCGAAATTGAAAACGAAAAACACCAACAGGTTTGCAAAGCTTCTAGGAGCGTTTTGCCTTTTGACCACTTCATCAAAAACGAGTCACATGCCGTCATACTTCGGGAGAGCTTTTACATGTGGGCCTCATGCGTCGTCGTGAGTGATGGTCCACGTGCCTTATGCACCAAATGATTGGGTTTACCTCGTCCTCTGAAGTCGGACTACGCCCTTCGTTTTTCCACTTGACCTTTGGATTGGCCAAAAAAGTATATTAAAAGCATAGCCAGTTTAATTTTTTCAACAGTTTTCTGCACAACTTGGTTTATGCTTCTTTCTGCTCAGTTTTGCACAGTTCATACATAGATTTTGCACAACCTATTGCTTTGATTCCATTTGTCGTGGAAATACAACTCAAACTGGGCTTAGTTTATAAACCACAAATCAAACACTGCCAATAGATTTCTCAACCTACAAAACCTTCCCTATGATAATATTGATGGTAATATCACAAACATGAAGAACCAAAAAAAAAAAAAAAAAAAAAAAAAACAAAAAAAACAAAAGGTAGCAATGTTGTCACGATTTCACCAAGAAATAGGAGTATACATGGCTATCCTCTTTTCTCTCTTGCAAACACATGCCCTTCTCATAAAGAGAAGATAGTATGTATAGTTTTAGGGCTAGGCAAAAAATGGGTCAAATACAAATTGGGCCTAGACAACACACAAAATGGGCCAAAACCAAGTGACACAAAGTAGGGTATCACATAAAGGGCCATCCAACTAATGAACGGGCCACGAGCAATACATATTAATAGTTACTTCCAATTGCCCAATTTATTTTTGGATCGAGCCAGACAATTGTGGTGTTGATAAACATTTCGCTTATCATCCGAAGACAATGAAATTAATTGAACCTTTTGACCATCATTTCCCGAATTTACTGGATGTGGTGGTAACTAAATTTGATTTTGATTTTGATTTTCTGCCATTTTTCTTACTTGTCTCTATTCTCTTTCTCGTTGTCTGGAAGTCATTTAGATTTTGAAATCCCATGGCAAGAGCTCAATTTCTCTAGAATCTTGCATAAACTCTCAAAAAGGGAGATTAGGTGTATAATTAATATACTAAAAACATAAAATAAAAAAAAATCAAATTTTATATAAGCTAATAAACTCAAATTAAATACTTTATTTTCGGAATAAGGCGCCAAAAGCTTGTGCGTGCAAAATCCGCAAGCATACGAGATCGTTTACAATTAAAAGATTTAGTGAGTTTAGAGTATCGTATTACATCGAATAAATTTAATTAAAGTTTACTAGCTATGTATGAAATTTTAACTATGTAAAACAAAAGAGAGATTTTAATTTTAGCTAAATTTAATCTAAGAAATCTATAAAAGTTTGGGTTTTATCAAATTATAGATGATTGTGTTGAATTTAGAATCCACCTATCATTATCTATTTCAATTATTGATTGGTAATCTAGTTCCATTCATACATTCTTGACAATCGATAAAACTAATAAATTTAACTTTCTTTTTTCTAGACAAATTAATTCTATCCTAACAACTATCGAATCTATTCCTCGCTCGAATTTGAATGATTAGACCGCATTAAATTTTAGATTATCGATATGATTGCACAAGTGATAAATGTTATTTCTAACATCTACTGCAAATATATTACTTTTGCTTCATTCTAAAGTTATTGTGAGTCTTTCAACATTACAACAAGCAACTAATTATTTAAGTGATGGGCAATCAATTAAATAATTAAATGGATATGTAAAATTAATTGAGAAATGCAAAAACTAAACTAAACTACTAGTCTTGAATTTGAAACAAATAAATAATAATATTCATCTCATCCAATACAAAACACGGATCTAAACTGGCATAATTTTAAATAAATTATAAGAATAATATTGAAAAAATATCAGCTGAATTATGAAAGAATACAAAAGATGTTGATCTTCAAATCCAAAATTGAAAATTTCAATTCTTGAAGTAATTGGCCTTCGATTCTTGCTAGGACATGATCTCCTTTCCCAAAAGTAATGAATTTGCCTCTTCTTTTTGATGAATTTGATGATATTATTGTGTATAAAGAGGCAAGAGAGAGTTCTCACCTATGTAGCCCTTGTTTTGTACTTATAAGAGCTACAAAATATGTCAAAATCGAGTCCAATTTGGATTCTAAAAGAGTTTAAATTGTGAAAGAAAATTGCTTATTCATCTGGGAAAATAGCTTGTGTGCGCGCATGGGCATGGCTCTTGCACGCATACCATTGAGCCAAATGGCTCTCGGGTTGGTGAAAACAGTGTACCTCACGCGAGTGCCATATTTTCCCCGCTTGTACACTGGCTTGAATCGAGAAGCCCCTAAGTAGCTTTCGGTATTTTGGTCGTAACATTCTTTTCCAATATCCGATTGCGATGAATCTAAATGAGTTGGAAAGATAACTCCAAAGGCTACAATTCTTTTAGAAATACAGTATTTCCAATTCGAATGTTTGCTATCCAAAAAATTGGTCTCAATTTCAACCCAAAGCATAACTTTTTTAGTTAGAAATTGATTTGTAAGAATACTTCGGCTATATTTCACTCATTTGACTTCAAATTACATTCAATTGATCATATGTAATCTTTAATCAATATTTTATGGTTCGAGTCAATTGTTAGATGTTTATATTTTGACCCCCGAACATTAGATTTCTTTCGCTTTGCCCTCCTTTTCTGTTTCTTTCTTCCAATTCAACTTGTTTGCCTCGAGTTTAACCTGAAAAACATAATTAACACACAATTAAGTTATAATTCGCTCAAATTACTAACAAACACTCCAATTAAATGGTCTTGATAAGTGTACAAAATGAACTTATCATGGGGTTTTTGAAAGAAGCGTAGTGCCTAGAATCAATTCAGTACTGAACTCAATGTATCTACCCAGTGGTAACTCCGGCCATTCTTCGGGAAAAACATCCTGAAATTCACGTACTATTTTTAATTGTGAGATAGTCGACTGCTCATTTGCACTGATCTGATGTAAACTAATCTAGCATCTAGTGGGTCGCTCAGCGATTGATTTGGTGGCTTTAAGAGTAAATATAATAATTCTCAATGTTTTCTCGAGAAAACTAGTTCGTTTTCAGAAACTTCAAGGTTCTCGACTTATTGCCAATCGTGCTATTTGAGACAGCACATTGTAAATCAACTCTCAAATCTTTATTGATCTAACCCATTACTACAAAATTCAATAGAATGTTGTGAAGACTTATCAAATCTCAAACCTACTCAATAACAGCATTTAATATATTCGTTTTTTCGGAAAAAAGAAACTACTAATTCAAATGTCACATTATTCATTTAACTTGCTTTCATCCTTTTATAAACTTATTCATCTAATAGCAAGTCACTTGTTAACTTCATATGATGCACGTCCCCCAAATTAACAGATAGTGACTTCTAAAACAAATTTTTTCACATTAATTAAGATTTAAGTATATCGACTTTGTAAATGATTATTGAAGAATTTACTATCCCTAGTAATTTTTTTAAGGGAACTGTGCAACATTTAAAAGACAAAAACAAAGTAAAATTTTAAAAATTATTAGTTTTCATAAAAATATTTTGATTGGAGAGGTGTAAAATGAAATAAACAGTAATGGGATTTTAATGAGATTTTTTTTCCATAATTCAGTCAACGAGAAAATTCGTATCTATATCATTAAAAAAGAAGATTTCAAATTATACTAGGTTATGTTAATAAAGTCAAATATACTGTGCAGTCTGCAAGATATATTAACAAATACTATATTCCAAATTTAGATTTCAAACAAGCTCATGCAAAATTTTTTGATTAACCAAACATCATGCTTTTCATTTATTGTCTCTTCTAAAATAACACAAAATTCAAAAAACTCGAATTGACAAACGTACCCAAGGTTGTCTATGGAGAAATCGTTCTTAGGCCTGGGCATCGGGGTATGAATTTTTTCCTGGAACATATGGAACTAGACCAGAAGCTAATAGAAACTATTGGTTCGGTCAAATTCCTCTACTAAATGGGTCAACTCTAGGATCGTACGTCGAGAACTGATTGATTTCGCTCCGATACTTGGTACTATCTTGATAACCAATAGTGAATTCGGTTCTCCCAAATTTCTCTTTTTGCTTGCATCAAAATGTACTAGATCTTTAAACACTAGACCCCAAAATTATCTCACGTTAAAGTTTTATTTTTCATACGCTTCTTCTTCTTTTCTTTAATGGGTAATCAAAATTAAAATTTAAATAAGTTTATAAATACTTTACAAATTCATAGTTTTAATGCAACCCAATAAAAAAATATATTTTTAGTTCAATATTTAAAAGGAATTCAAATTTCTTAGTAATTAGAGTTAATTGATATCTATACATGGATCAATAATCAGTTGTGAAATTCCGACGGTGGATGTTAACTTAGATCAAGGTTTGTTCTTTTGATTTATTTAGATTCGTTAATTTGCATTGTTCATTAGCTATTTTCTTTAAATTGGCTGCGTTATAATCAAAAGTTCGTCATTGTTTACATAGCATAAAATTAGACTAGACACTCTTCGAGAGAACTATCCTTACTTATACCACTACATTTATTTTGAAGGAAAACAACGTTCTAAGCAATAGTTGAATTTTTGTTCATTTTGATTATTCTAACTTTTTACCAACTTGTTTTTTATATTTCTTTTAGAGTTTCCTTGATTGTTTATGATTGTGCCTCGATCTTCTAATTAAGGTAATTTGCAGTACGAACCAGAAATAAAGAGAACTTTGCGTAGGTTAAGGAGTGGCACTCAGCGGAATTTCGAAGAGAACAATCTCGATCCTAATCCCCTATTTGCTAGTGATTTTGATTTAGAGAAGGATGAAATTATGGCTGAAAATTGAACTTTGTATGAGCTCGCATCCCTTGTTTTGAATCAACAACTTTTATGTCCTACTTTAGATGGTACTACTACATTTAAACTAAAATCCAGACTAATACATCTCTTGCCTACTTTTCATGGACTTGTAGGTAAAGATCCTCATAAGCATCTAAAATAGTTTCATGTCGTATGCAAGAGTATGAAACCCACAGGAGTGACTGGAGAGTAGATTAAATTGAGGGCCCTTCCATTTTCTTTGAAGGATTCAGCTAAGGATTGACTCTATTATCTACCATTTGGGAGTATTACCACATAGGACGAGATGAAGATGTTGTTTTTACAACAATATTTTCTAACTTCAAGAGCAGCTAACATTCGAAAAGAAATATGTGATATAAGATAGAGCAGTAGAGAATCCCTCCATGAATATCAAGAACATTTCAAGAAATTATGTGCAAGCTGTCCCCATCATCAGATTTGTGAGCAACTTCTCATCCAATATTTCAACGAGGGCCTTCTATCCACTGGTAGGAGTATGAATGACACTGCTAGTGGAAGAGCTTTAGTGGATAAAACTCCCAAGGGCATGAGAAACTTAATTGAAAATGTGGTAGCCAACTCTCTACAATTCAGCACTAGACTCGACCTTCTATCTAAGAATGTCAATGAGGTAAATATTTCCTCTATTGAACAACAAATTACAAGTCTGACTTCTCTTGTTCGTTAAATGGCCATAGGTAATATGCAAACGGTAAAGGCTTGTGGGATATGTTCAGTAGTAGGACATCCAACCGACATGTGTCCAACCCTGCAAAAGGAATCCATTAAGCTAGTTAATGCAGCAAGTGGTTTATTGGACTATCGCAATGGAAGTATGATCCCTATTCAAACATATATAAGCAATGAGAATCCACAAGTAAATCAGCTCGTGACTTAAAATCACCCAAATTTTCAACAATATAAGCAACCATACCCCCAAACAACAACTGCAGCAATTTCCAATTCTGGTATGTAATTAGAAGATATTGTTTAGTCCCTTGCAACTAATACTTTGCAATTCCAATAGGAGACAAAATAATTTAAACAAGAGGCAATGCTAATATTTAAAGTTCGGACAATCAGATAAGCCAGACGACGATTGCAATTAGTCGGCTGGAGTCGTAGAGTTCGGGAAAACTACCCTCTCAAACGATAGTAGATCCAAAAGAAAATACAAGTGCAATCGTCTTGAGGAATAGTAAAGAGGTTGAGATTCTAGCAAAGGCAGCCCATACATCGTTGAAGCAAAAAAAATAAATAAATAAAAAAATTCATTGCAGACATGAATGTTTCCAATGACGATAATGTACCTAAGCATAAGTTTCAGCCTCCTGAATATAAACTAGTACCTCCATTTTCCTTAAGTTTTAGCAGAATCTATAAAAGATGAGTAAAATAAAGAGTTATATGAGTCTTTTCGTAGGTGCAATGTAAATATTCCACTTTTAGATGCTATTTAACAAGTACCTTGTTATGCTAAATTTTTGAAAAAATTGTGTACAATTAAGAGAAAGTAGAGACTTAAAAGATGTGAGAGGGTAAGAGTTGAGGAGAATGTCTTTGCAGTTATTCAAAGAAAACTCCCCGCGAAATTCAAAGATCCAGGTATGTTTACTACCCTTGTACGATAGGTGACGCTAGATTTGAGAAGGCTATGCTAGATTTAGGAGCTTCTATTAATGTCATGCCGTATTCTATATATGCTTCTTTGAAACTTGGACCTTTGATATGGAGAATGGTGATCAAATCATCCCTATCCTGTTATGAAGACCATTCTTAAAGACATCCAAAACTAAGATAGATATCAATAGTGGCACACTTACCATGGAATTCGTTGGTGAAATTATTAAATCCAATATCTATGATGCCATGAAATTTTCTAGTTATGATAATCCTGTTTACTCTATTGATGTGATTGATTATGTAGCACAGCAAGATTTTGAACTTGAAGGAATATATGGATTGGAAGCTGCCAATAGTAAGCATCTTGAGAAAGAGAAGAGGAAGCAGCCTTGAATACTGATTTGCAAAAAACTGTTGCAACATTTAATGATTTTCCAAAGTTATAACAGTCAGTTAACATTTCTTATATTGCATTACCAGTTTCTAACGAGAGGCTGTTACCCTCTATTTTGCAGGCTGTCACTCAATATTTGAAACCTCTTCCCAGTCACCTTAAGTATGTGTTCTTTGGAGATAGGAGAACATTACCAGTGATCATTTTCCAATGAACTTAGTGCACCGCAAGAAAAGAAGTTGTGCAAGTCCTTAAGAAGCATCAGACAGCTATTAGTTGGACAATTAAAAATATTAAATGTATTAGCCTGTCTACATGCATGCATCATATCTTACTTGAAGAGGGAGTAAGACCTTCTCGTCAACAGCAAAGAAGATTGAACCCACCTATGATGGATGTAGTGAAGACGGAGATTCTCAAACTTCTTAAAGATGGAGTAATTTACCCTATTTCAGATAACAACTAGATTAGCCTAGTTCAAGTGGTCCCTAAAAAGACTAGAATAACTGTCATGAAAAATCAGAATGATGAGTTAGTTCCTACTCGTGTTCAGAATGAGTGGCGGGTTTGTATAGATTATAGGAAATTAAATGATGTAACCCACAAGGACCACTTTCCTTTATCTTTTATTGATCAAATTTGAAAAGTAAGCTGGTCATTCTTACTATTATTTCTTCAATGGTTATTCATGTTATTTTTATAATGTAATTGCTCCTGAGGATCAAGAGGAAATGACTTTTACATGCCCATTTGGGAGTTTTGCATATCGTCACTTGCCCTTTGGCCTTTCCAATGCTCTAGGCACTTTTCAAAGGTGTATGCTTAGTATATTTTTAGATTATATTGAGTACTAGTCACTGTCACGTGCGTTGCACGAATTTTGTATTTATCGTATTTTTATTAGAATATGAATTTTAGTTTTTTGGAAAGTTTTTAAAGCAATATCTAGAAATATTTCCATGATATAAGAAAATAATTGCAAATTATTTTTACAATTGCAAAATAGTATTGTGTCATCTAGAAAAAATATGCTTGTATATTTCATACTTGAATAAAAAATATACGAGATTATACAAATTATTTTGCCTATATTCTTTGATAGTGTTGATATGATTGAATTGAATGTCAAGATTATATTCTAAATTTTGTGTAATTTAATATTGAAAAATTGAAGATTGAGCAAAATATTCATATGCATTTATATTTTGTGCTTCATATATTTTAATATTTATTTTATGCTTATGTTGAAAAATAAAAATCAAGAATTTTTTTTGACATTCGATTTGATAAGTGAATGTACGGTATTCTACATTCTCGCTATTTGTAAGTGCAAAAATCGGTATATGAAAATACGGTAAACTGCAAATATGGTATGCAACATATACGGTAAGCTGCAGATACGATATGTAGCATATACTGTAAGCTGAAAATACGGTAGACAGCATATATGGCAAGTTGCAAATACGATAGGCAACATATACGGTAAACTGCATATATGGATTTATAATTTGTTATAAATGTATAAAATTTATTTAATATTGAATTTCTTAAGTACTAAATGTTGTAATTCAATATTTTTTTTTATAATTGTATTTCTAGAAAAAAATGGTGATTATGAAATTGCTAATTTTTAAATGTCTTTTTTTGTTGAAGATAAAAATAATTTTTTTATGTTATTTGTAAAAAAAAATTATTGTAATTTTATTAGCGTAATAAGAAGATTTATTATGTATCTTGTGAAGAATTTTGTTTATGGTGATTGACAAATACGATAAGATACAAATACGGTAAGTTGCTTGCAAATACGTTAAGCTGCATATACGATAAGCTATAGGCAAATACGGTAAGTGGCACATACGGTATATGCATATATGGTATGCTTAAAATTGGTATCTAAACTACACATACGGTATGTGATAATCCGGTTTCATTACCACTTCTATATTTCCAGCAGAGATGTCCCTTTTGCTCCATTAGAAATATATCATACCGGAACTTCCTTGTAATAGTCACAAACAAATGAACAAATTTTGGGTATTTTTTTACTTGAATTATCTAGGATCGAAGGCATAGAAAAACTCGAGCAAGTAGAACGGATATGGAATCCCAACAGGAGAATTCGGACACTGACAAAAGTGACAACCAGGAGGTGATGTCAGAAGAAACTTTTAAATTTAACAAAAGAGGATTACATATATTGAAGGCTTGGAATCATTTGAATAGAAATATCATTCTATAAAATATTTAAATATGGTGATGTGTTATTTCCTTCCAAAGGCAGTCGGGCACTCTATGATAGCTTGTCAGAGGAAAAAGGAGTATGAGTAGACAAAGGCAGTGAAGATGGATTTTTTCTTGTAATCTTTATGGCATATTTGGTAGAGACGGTTGGATAGTACTCAACAATATTACAAAAGAAATAAGTTAAAATATTGCTAGTCATAATGTCAAGTCCTATTTAGTAATGCATATCAAGCATGAACTTCATTTTTTTTTATGAAGAGAGATGATAACTGACCATGGAAGTGGTGCTTTTCTGAGAAATTTGCAAACAGTTAAAAGGAGGTTTGTACAGATACTGGTGCTTTCTTTAGCTATTCCATGGAAGTGATGTCTAATAAATAATTTAACGTGTGTCACCAACTTTTGGTAGATTTGCATTGAAGTCGCTCATTTTTTGTTTCGTGCACTCAAGCCAGAATTTGCTTTTAAATCTAGCCATTCCACCATCATGTGCATATAACTACATTTTTATTTATGTATTGATTATTTGATCAATGTCATTTTAATCAATCAACATATCTGCATTTACAATATTTCATATTTTAGCAATTAATATGTTTTTAGTATTAAATATACTTTATCATGGCAGTCTCATTAAAAGATTAACAAAACTACTATTGAGAAAAGTGATATAATATAGAAATAAAAATATTAACAAAATGTTTCTCCATTATCGTAGATGTATCACAAGGTCAAATGATGTTATGTCCTGTTTGACCCCTCTTAAAATTCATATTTCTTCAAAGTCATTTTCAATGGCACATTTTATGGTACATATAACTTTTATTAACTTTTCAACCACATATTTTATCAACTTTTATTAAAACCTTCTAAAGATTTAATTTTATCCAAATGGCTTAATTGATTGAAATTGCTGAAACGACCGAGCTACTTAGCCACAAAGGATGATATTGGGGTTGACAAAACACACACACATGGAGGGTTGGCATTTTTTTACTCAGGTGGGACCCACCTCGGCATGTGAGGGCACGGTCATCCGTTGTGTCAACCATGATATTCATTTGGCATTTTCCGTTGCAAAAATTACATCCAAGACGAACACTTGATGCCATACATTTTAAATTCAATAATGGGCCACATGCAAACTACCTAAGGAAAAAACCACTCAAACAGGTATTTTGACAATGAAATGGACAGGGCGCCATTTCCCCGTCAAAATACCCTGTCAGCTTAGCATCTATCATTACCTAAATGCAGATATTTTGAAAATTTTACATTCTAGATATAATTAGTCTTGAATTAAATTATTGGGATTACATGAATTATCTAATTGAATAGGTGAGATTATTGAAATTCACAAGGTTAGAATGAAAATATACAATAATGGTCAAAGTCGTATACATAGTTGTATACATAAATTTTCGAAGTTATGCAAATATATCCAAGAATCCATAGACTATATTCTACATCTCAAATTCATTTTTAGGTCACTAGGTAGCTTATCATTAAAATAATATTATACTTATCATTTGTGCACCAATAAATTATCCTTTATATATAACCCTATTGTAACTATTGATTTGTTAGTTACTTGAGCACGTGCACGTGTGTGTATCATGGTGGTCATTATTTTTGCGAAGGACCTTCAAAGGTTCTACCTAAAATCTATATATTACTTGAGCCTCTTTAATTTTTACGTGATAGAAGTTGTATTTACATACTAAGAAATTTGTATATGAAAAACAAAGAAAACAATACAACTTTTGAAACTATTCTTTGTATCTACCTTTAAATTTTTCTCCTCTTGCGCTCACATGCTAAGAAAGACATGCGAGAATAACAAAACTATTTATTCAATTTATAGCCAAGATAATGCGCTCAGATTAAGAATAGACACTCGCAACCAGATAACCTTCTAACTTTCAAAATGTTTTGTCGATGGTTGACAATAACACACCCAACAATGACACAACCGAAACAAACGAGAAACAATTATTTTTTATTCTATACCAATAAGTTTGTCCAATAAAATTTTTTAATTTTACAAATTCATTGGGTATTAAAAGTGGGAGAGACTTTCAAAAGAAATTCGGGCGTGTGGTGGCGTAGGAGATAACTTCGCAATAGGGAGTAATCTGAGTCAGAATTTAGCATTAAATTGCATCCAATTTTACCGTTAGAGAGAGAGAGAGAACATATAAGGTAACATGAAAAATATTTCCTTATTTTGATCAGCAATTGTTTCCATAAAATGTTTCGAGTTACATGAGTCTCTGTTCCGAATTGGAATTTGATTACTCCATACATCTATATAAGAGGGAACCTTCCCCCAGTCAGTTCACAGAAAATTTTTTACTGCAAACAAGATAGTGAAAGAGAGAAATTCTTTGACAGATATAGAAATTCAGTCATGTCTACGATGAAGAAGAAAAAGAGGGTTTCAGTCATGTCTACGATGAAGAAGAGGAGGGTTTCCTTTAATCTGTTCCATAATGAAGATCTTCATCTTCCTCTTACTATTCCTAACGTGCTTCCAATGAAGAAGAAGAAGAAGGTAGTTTCACTTTGCCTCTTTGATGATCTTCTTCTTCATGATCAACAACCACCGCCGTTAGTGCCGCCTCAAACCCACTGCAAAAAGCTTTATTCAAGCCTAAATCTTTATCCTGAACCAGTTCTAGCCATCGCTCCTTATTCAGGCCAAGCAGTGACCCAATCTGCCGGAACTGTTCAGAAAAATAGAAAACGGAAAGGCGACGGAATTCGTAACCAAGTACAAAATGAGCCGGAGCCTCGTCCGGAACCACTTCTTCCTGAAATCTTGCGAGAAATAGGATTGAATGGAGGGACCGTGCCAATTTTCTTGTACCAAAAGAGGCTCACAAGTTCTGATACTAAGCCTGATCAAAATCGGATATTTCTTTCTCATAACAGAGAAAAAGTGATGGAATTCTTGAGAGAAGTGGAGCGACAGTTAGTAGAAGTTAACCAAGGCAGTCTCAAGATTCTTATCCGAAAGGCAAATACTATATGTTGCACATGAAGAGGTGGAGTACCTTGAAAATGGTTGTGCTTAAAAACGAGTGGAGTAAACTGGTGGAAGCAAACAAATTGGAGGAAGGTGATTGGATTCAACTGTGGGGATATCGCCAAAATTCCCAATTCCATTTGGCTTTCAATATCAAGAAAGCAACAAGAAAGGCCACCCATCTTGATGCTGCAAGCAGTAGCAGCGGCTGTGGTTCGAGTATCGTCTCCGAGGTTTAGAAGACCATGCATGAGAGCCAGACATGATGTCTGAGTCTTGGGCATGATCTTGTACAGATTAATGTAGGAAAATTTTGAATTAGATGTGTTTAGACTTGTTTTTGGAAGTACAGATAAGAGTCGTGTATTCAAATTTTATTTCGGAGTCTTCAAGTTTTTTGTTCATGAAATAGTTACTCTGGTTTTTTAAGATTGTCGAAGTTTTTAATGTTGTGTTCTGGAATAACTTTGATTGTTCTGGAATAACTTTGAATTGTACTATAACTAATAGAGAATTAAAATACAGTGGAATTTCAAGTTCTCAGATTATTTTAATGAGTTTTCAAATTTTCTTCAGGTTGTGATTTGATGTGAAATTGGACGGTTTACATGTTAAGCCATTATATTTATCAAAATGAGAGTTATTTCGTGAAAAAAATTACCCTAATACTGATGGAACTTCGTATGGAAGATCTCCTTTTTATTTTTTATTTTTATAAATTTCTACTTCTACAAAATGCACAAGACAATAGCATCCTCAAGAAAGCATTTCACGGTATAAATTCTATGTATAGCACAATAATGGGAAAAAAAATAGGGAACAGGCTGTTATCTACATATACACTGGTAAATTTCACGTAAAACTGAGCGAAATCATTATTATGTGACACTCCTTTACAGTAAAACCAGTCTCGACTAGCTTCTAAAGCAAAAGAGGAGGTAATTTTGTGCAAGGTAATAAGTTAACATTATGTGGACGATTGTGGCACAAAAGACCAAAGTATACTGGCGGATCTTGATGCATAAATGGAGGCGACGAGGCTAGGTGAGCTCCCACTCTCTTTTGCCAAGGCCTCGTGCATTCTATCTTCTGCCTCTTGCAAAAGTTTCTCAATCTTCTTCTTGCAATGTCAACGCCATGATACTTGGATTGCGAAGGCTCCCTATGTCCTCCACTGCTGTGAGTAAAACCTAAAGCAATTATGTAAAGACCCCAGTCATGCTTATTTTCTTCAACAACTACTGAAATATTACATTCGAGGAGCCCAATTATAATATTCACCTATCACCTCAAACAGCAGATCAATATATTTTGTATTATTGTATATACATATTTAGTACAGGGTTGTCTTCTCAGATAGGTGTGATGCAACCTTGAAATTATCCTGCTCCATTAAAGTAGGGGTGCATGGACATTACACGAATCATGATAAGGTTTTTGTTTCGTTTCTATTTGTGCATTTCTGTTTTTCGTTTTGTTCATCATTGCTTCCAGGTTACGGATTACAGATTACAGCTTAGTCCCTATCAGTCTGTTGGGAGAGTTCGGACAGATAAAAATTTGTAGTCGTTTACCAAAATAAAAATAAAAATAAAAATATAAGACATTATAATAAAGTTGGTTTCAGAACTTGCCTAAAAGTGTGTTGAATATGCTTGCTGTGAAGACACTTAAATTTGAGGCAACACATTTCAGGTCACCGGTCATCAGAGAAAAGGCCTCGATGTCTCTTATTAGCTTCAACTGTTTTGGTTGAGATGGGAAGGCTGGAGGAAGAGTTGGGATCCAGAAAAAATAAAAATATAAGACATTATAATAAAGTTGGTTTCAGAACTTGCCTAAAAGTGTGTTGAATATGCTTGCTGTGAAGACACTTAAATTTGAGGCAACACATTTCAGGTCACCGGTCATCAGAGAAAAGGCCTCGATGTCTCTTATTAGCTTCAACTGTTTTGGTTGAGATGGGAAGGCTGGAGGAAGAGTTGGGATCCAGAGCCCAAAAAAGAAGTTCATTACAAAAGTCCCTGGCCTTGAGATAATCAGAGTGGAAGATAACAATCCCACCACCATTAATCGTCATGGTCAATATAAAGATCATCTAATCAATTGGATCTCCCTCGCGAACAATGAAGCGCTTCTTTGTGTAAAGAACTAGCTTCAAACGATCACACATCGCAACAACATCTGCTCATCCATGTTCTCAGACATTGGTACCTGTAATAAATAGTCAATTTGATCAGAGAAGAAAAACAAGCTAAAACCATGCATGTTATCCCATGCAATACCATGCAGTACTTTTTATCAAACTTGAATAAATAGTACTTGCAAGTAGTATTGAAGTGCACTTACTCTTGTTCGTAAAGTTAAGCAGAGATGGTGGATGATACCCCTTCTTAAGTCCTTAGGCAAGTTATTAATATCAAATTCTTCCCCAACGCCATTGGTTTCTGGCCATTCGTATTGCTCTTATCATCTAATCCCTTTCACAAATTATCAGGAAGCATATAGTGGGACATTGATTGCTCTGCACCTCACCTTTTCACTCTCATCTCTTCTACCCTAAAAGTGATGGACAACAAATATTTCTGTAACAGAAAACAAAAGCAAGCTTAGCCATTTCCTATCAAAATTCTAAAACTTCTGTAGGAAAAACATGTTAGGCCCTAAGAAGTGACTGTAAGTGGAGCACAATTAAAAATATAAGAAAAATTTCTTGAAATTCTTTATTTGAAATGTGCAAAATAGACTTCACAGTATTTAGACACAAAAAGATATTAAGACTTAATCTCCTATAGTGTTGAGTATTAAACATGCGGTTAGGCATATGTACAAAGAAGAAGGTCTTTTAATGGGAATGAAGTAATCACCCAAGGTACCAATGAACAAAGAAACTAACCCAAAGCAATGATGGAGATGGGAATGGTGAAAAGAATATCACAAACAAATGTGATTGTTTCGATATTTTGGCCCAGAAAACTGAAATGAGCAACATCGGAATAGATATAAAACCACAAGAACTTTAGTATAATAAAACATAAAAAGACTCAGAAACCTCAAATTCCTCATTTCCCTACCACAAGCAATAGAAAAACTTCTTAGGAAAGTCTTTGTGATCGACCACATGGGATAAAAGACCATGAAGAAATATGCCAAAATCAAAGTCTAATGGGCTATTTATTTCATTGGGTTCAAGTAGAGGACAAGAAACATTGAGAAACCAATAGTCAGCATGGCATTGTCCCCTATAATCTAAATTAGGTAATTCACTATATTTCCATCACATGCATTACCCCACCATCTATCTTTGCGTTCTATTATGAACAAATACCAGTAGGCTTCAAGTACCAGAAAAATAAAATTAGCACATCGTAAGAATAGGGATTAGGAAATATGTGATAATGAGGAGTAGAAATGAAATGCAAATTAATTATCTGCTACAGCATTGAAGCAGATAATACTCTAAATAGCAGAGCAACATGAGCTAAATCTATATGCTGTTAATATACTCTTAAGTGAATGAACTCCACAACAAATCAAAACCATTAGGAAACACAGAAATTCAAAACAAAGTCCATAGCAAATTCACCTTAAACCACCAGCAATTAGAGGGGCTAAACACAGTAGCTCAAAACTATTAGCAAGTATTAAGAAATCCAAAAAGTTTCAGCAAGCATTTAAGTGAAAATACTAAAGCATTCATTGACTAATCCGACCTCAAATACTGGAATCAAATTTTATTATTTCGAAGAATACAGCCAATTTTTGAATTTGGTTTGCGTAAGGGCTAGGGTTTATTATTGGGGATTTTGATTTGGGCGATTTTGTGCTTCTAATTTGGGGATTTTTGATTTTAAGGTTTAGATGAAGTGTGTTTTCAAACATTAAACAAAATTTGTCCTTTTTGTTGGATGCATTTTTTTATTTAAGTGGACAAATTAACGTCATCAAGTCAAGTTGACACATTAAATTTCCATCGCAGAAAAATGCTTTAAGTACAGGATGAGGTTCACAGGCAGTTTACAGGATTTTGAATTGCATGACGTGGCATGTGAATTTCGAAAAAAAAAAAAGTCGTGACCTTGAAATTGAATTCAGAATTCATTAAACCTAACCTAATTCATTTCTCTTCCTCACCGAATTCGTCATTTCTGAATCGATCAGTGGCGCTTTTTTTCATCCATCTCCGGCCGACGCATTTAGTTGAGATATGTGAACCCATTCCTGGAGCCAACCTCACACAACACTTCGTAAGTCGTCGGTGACCATTTTCAAAGGTTCCCGTAAGTCGTGCGTCAAACGACCACTAAAGAGCACGTCTTCGACTAGATATTTGAAACATCGGCATTGTTACAGTTGATGACGTACCACCGAGGTTGTGGGTTTAACTTTGTGGCATCTCTTTCTCATTTTGGCATCATTCTGGTCAGGGGAGACTTGAAGATCTCTTTCTAATTCTCTTCATCATTATTTTTCTGTAAGATTGCAATTCAAATTTTAACAACCAGATCAAATTGTAGCAAACTGGGCATTTGACCTTTGAAGAACCGGTATGTTTATGTAGCTCTAAAAAGCACTTTGATATTCACAAAACTCAAGAGTTTGATTTGGGACTATTACCTTGTGCAATTTTGTTTCCTCCATGATTACTGTAAGTTTGGGTTTAGATAGCAATGTATTGCCATTCATTTTCATCCTGTGTGTTTTCACCAATAGAGTCAGAACCAGCTATAGTCAGTACCATTTAAGTTCCTATTAGTATATTTTTTTCAAGTGGAGGAGTTTGCATCATTTTGCAATTCTGTATGTAATTCATTTGTTCTGAATGTCAGGATGAGAGGGACGAATTTTGGAGTGTGTCAAAGTTGTAGAAATACGGCTCATTATTTCAAGGTATGCCCGAGAAAACTTAGATGCTGTGTCACAGTTGTAGAAGCACGGCTCATTATTTCAAGGAATGCCCGAGAAAACTTAGATGCCCATGGTGTCCACATGGAACTCAAAAATGTTTTCAAGTTGAGAAGAACACTGGTAACAGGGGTCGATTATTCAGAACTTGTAGTGATGAGTGTGGGTACTTCAAGTGGGTTGAAAACGAAGAATCAAGCGGTGAAGAATCGAGTACCGTTAATGACGCCGTGAATGTCATGGCTAACGAGGAATTGAAAGAGTTGCCAACCATGTTTGACTCTCTTGCTCGAATAGCCAGCAAACAAGACATCGAGATTTCGGTGAACATGACATTTTATAAGGGAAAAGGACGTGAGGAGGATCATGGGAAAGGAAAGGGCCCGACACGTTGAACGAGTAGTTTGCATTGTGTTTGAGTTGTAGTCGTCGAACTAGTTATTCTTATTGAGTTTTAGTTGTAGTTAGTTGTTGAACTACAAAGTAGAATTAACCCACAGTAAGATGTTTTGTTCGAAGTCCTATGTCATTTTAAATGGCTAAAACAACTTTGTAATGTAAAATAGCTACTGCACTATGGAACTCACAATTAATGTTGCTTTGAGAATTCTGTTGATAATCAGTAGGTAATGCATTAAATGAAACTCTTTCTTACAACTTGTTTGTCTGGGAACTAATTCAACTACACAATACAGTTCAATTTCTAAGAACATAATATCCATAACGCAGATATGATGCATAACACAGATATGAGTCGCAATCCCATTTCTACAAAAATAGATATGATACTTTTCTTTAAAAAATAATGTGATGCATAAACCGCGATCGCTGGTCGAACGTTTTATCCACAAGCTAATCATTGCGTCTGTTGTTGGCTGCCCTTGTCTCCCTACATTATGTAACACCCAAAATAAGATTGAAAGCAAATTAAAAAAATTAACTTGAAATATATCAACACAGTTGAAAAGTATATATACCAAAACAGGTTGCGAACATGACAATGGTGTCAACGATGAGCACTGTTGAGATGCCTCAACATTAGGTAAGCCTTCATCCACAGGATTATGTCTAACTCTCGGTCTCTTGCCTTTTCCTGAACTCGAACTTGCCTGTATGTACATCAAAGCGTGTATGAGAATTTGGTTCAAACTTTGTTTCAATTAGTAGGCTATCAGAATAAAATACCTTTACTTTCTTCGAACTCGAAGTTTCCTTGGCGCACCCTTCCTTTTCGATAATATAGGATCTAGTACATTGACGGTGAAATGATTTTGAGAATTCGACCCATGAGATATTGCATCATTTCGATGAGCACCATTACTCGACTTTGTCTGTATGAGTTCCTTCGCTTGAACTTTTATCTACTCCATTACCGCTCGGGCTCAGGCTTCATCATCCATAGCAAGGTCTGCCACCTCTAATAATGCCTAACACATTTCATCATACCTCAACTGTGTAGGAATACTGATCAACTCGTCGTAGTGAACTGCAACTCTCGTGTGTGCTCTACTTATATCCCTCATCCATCTCCTTAGTATAAACTTATTAGGCAGTACTGTAACATCATTATGGATCAATACAGTGACTGCATGCCTATAAAGTATCCCCCGAAACTCAAATAAGTAACAGCTGCAAACAATGTCACATGTATTCCTCATAAATGAAATCGAAAAAATCTTTTTCGTCCTATGCTCTCCATATAGTAGGACATCCTCTCGAACTTCGTAAATCGTATCTGGACATCCCTCTAAAACTGATATGATGTCACGTAAACGTTCCCAATGAACCCGTTTTAAACTTCTCTGAACTTTTTGATAGTGTAAACTTTTGGATATTGCTTTTCGATATCATAATTCGTCATGCATGCTACCATTTGCGAATATAATTTAAAATCAGCCTGAAACTCTTTCTCAACCTTACTCCGTAGTGCTCTTTCATATTATTCGACAAATTACTTCAAAGAGGTCTTTAAGCACGTATTCGTCAAATAACACATTCATACTCTCACTTCGTTGTGTTGTGGACATTCCCGCCCATAATGTGGTCTTCAAGAAGCACGGTACCTAACGGCCTCTGTTTTCAAACAATCTCGACAACCAGTCATTATCATACAATTGTACACATCAATCATCATCCTCAAACCTTTTTCCAACTCGTCAACGAGATGTGAATCATACACTAATCCATGTACAGTCAAAAAGATCGAAGCCTTATCAACATGATAGCCAAACTTCTCAGACAACTTCTTCAGGATATGCCACAAAAACCATCTATGCTTCGTATGCGGAAATACAATCTGAATGGCATTCTACATTGCCCTGTCCTGATCAGTAATTATCTCATGCAGTGCTTGCCCATGCATATACTGGGCCATGTTCAGAATAGCCACACGAATATTCTAGTGTTCTCATTAGATACCAAGCCACAACCAAGCAATGTTGATTGCCCATGATGATTGACGCCAACGAACGGGGCAAAAGACATGTCATATTTGTTAGTGAGGTATGTTGTATCAAATGTAACAACATCACCGAACCGAACTCCTTGTATGATTGCCGACACCTATTGTTTGCCCATAACACATTCTTAAGTTGGGACTCCTCATCTAAATCCATACTGAAGTAAAATCCTAGGCACCGTGCTTGCATGTTTGAAAAATATGATTGTATTGCAGCTACATCTCCTTCTCCAAGTCATAGTCGTCTTACTTGTTCAATATAATTTCTACAATCCCTCTCCACGAAAGTCATGGCCTCATAACCACCGGCTTCCACCACTGTGGAGTTGTAACTTTTGTGCAGTGGAATTCCTGCAATATCATTCACCTCTAGCTTTCGTTTAACATTAGCAATCAACTCACGATTACATTAGTACAACCTAGACTTTGAAGGACTCGTTTTGTGATTCTGCTCGAGGTGGGCTGTGTTTATTCTCCGTTTTCCATTACTCAATAAAGAAGTCAAGATCCTTGCTTTACAATCTGTTTGACATGTTGGTTGTTGCTTCAAAGAATTGCTTGTACCATAACTTCTTCTGCCCTCGCG
>NW_019266055.1:232956-262629 GCF_002742605.1 Olea europaea var. sylvestris | reverse complement strand
CTTTTTTTTTTAATTTCACTTGCCACGTCACACAATTCAAAATCCTGTACCACCCCTGTAAAACCCATCTTGTACCTGTAGCACTACCGTCCATCGCATATCTGAAATTTTTCGCCAATTGTGTGTAAGAAATTTGAAAGGAGCAAATAGATGAGTGAATAAAAGGTGACTATTTATTTATTTATTTATTTATTTTAGTATTTTATGCTTTAATAAGAAATATACTAGGTTATACAAACTATTTTGTCTGTATTCTTTGATAGTGTTGATGTGATTGAGTTGAATGTGAAGATTATATTTCTAAATTTTGTGTAATTCAATATTGAAAAATTGAAGATTTAACACGATATTCATATGCGTTTATATTTTGTACTTCATATATTTTAATATTTATTTTATGCTTATGTTGAAAAATAAAAATCTGAAATTTTTTTGACATTCGGTTTGGTAAGTGAATATACGGTGTTCTGCATTCTCGGTATCTGTAAATGCAAAAATTGGTATATGAAAATACGATAAGCTGCAAATACAGTAGACAATATATACGGTAAGCTGCAAATATGGAAGCAGTATATACGGTAACCTGCAAATATGGTAAAGTACAAATGCGGTATACGGTAAGCTATATATACGATAAGATGCCAACAAATACGGTTAGCTGTATATATGGATTTATAATTTGTTATAAATGTATAAAATTTATTTAATATTGAATTTCTTAAATACTAAATGTTGTAATTCAATATTGTTTCCTTTTTTATAATTGTATTTTCGGGAATTGAAAAAAATGGTGGTTATGAAATTGCTAATTTTTAAATGTATTTTTTTGTTGAAGATAAAAATAATTTTTTATGCTATTTGTAAAAAAAAAATTATTATAATTTTATTAGTGTAATAAGAAGATTTATTATGCATTTTATGAAGAATTTTGTTTATGGTGATTAACAAATATTCTTCCACACACGCATCATGCCATCAACATTAAAAAATAATAATAATTTTAATATATATAAACTCCATGAGACAAAAAAAAAACTCCGTACGGTGCGAAGAAATTGCAAACTATCTCTTCGCACTGTGTGGAGAGAGTTGATCTCTTCGCACACTGCGAAGAGAGAAACAAAAACTTTTGACACTATGCGGAGAGTACGAAGAGATGACAAAATATCTCTTCACACTATGCAGAGAAGAGATTGCACTCTCTCTGCAAAGTGCAGAGAGAAAAAACCAAACTCTCCGAAATGTGTGGAGAGATGACAAGCCATCTCTCCGTATTGTGCGGAGAAATTTTCTCTCTCTCTTTTTTTTTTTTTTGCTATTCTGGAAATACAATTATATAAAAAGAAAATAATATTGAATTATAACATTTAGTACTTAAGAAATTCAATATTAAATAAATTTTATACATTTATAACAAATTATAAATCGACGTATATGTAATATACCGGAATTAGCCATTGTCATCTTACCTACTCCACCTATGCCACAGATCACAATTATGCTGACTTTTTTGTCCTTTACAACATCCATGATTTCCTTTTTAATTGATATCCTTGTTTCGAAAGCTCCAAAGTCACGGGTGTTTGAAAAGGTATTTGCACCAGTTGTTTGCGTTTTGCCACATTTTGAAATAATTTACCTTCCTTTCGGAGCTTAGCAACCTCAGTCGTCTTCTCTATGGCTTTCCAGCCAAGCGAGTAACAAGTCTTCAATTTTGGATATATAAAGAACAGACACTGCATTTCAGAATTTGTCTCACTTTCCAAAACTTCATATGCCCGTTTCTTGAAGCCATCAACCTTTTTCAATCAATCTATAACACTGGGTTCAATAGTTTCTGTATTTCTTCCTGCTTCAACAACCAATTTTTGCACTTCATTTTCCATAATTCCAAGACATTTTACCTCATACCTCAAAGTTTCAATTTTTCTATTGTAGCATAACATATTCTCGAATTGGCACCAAATTGGGTTCATTGCAAACTTCACGAGGTTCTTAACAATGAAAAAGAGAATGCTTTCTGCCATTATCAATTTTCCAGTTCAAACAGCAGTCTCAAAGGAGCCTATCAGCATAAAAAATTAAAAATTTAAAAATAAATACATTGAAGGGTCTTAGGATTACATTCCACCACAATTTTTAGTAAACTTTAACAAATCAATAGCAAAAGAAAAAAGAATTATTCCCCAGTAAATGATCGATCCTATGTGCAAAATTATATGAATTATATGAGATTGAAAAGAAACATGGTTGATAGGATTAAAAGTTCCCTTTTCTTATAGATGTAGTGATTTGTCATTAAGCTTATTGATTTTAACTGGGTAGGTGTTTTGTGTATCACTTTGTCACGTAATTGAACAATAAAGCTAGCTTCTGTCTATGGAACTATTTTATTACCTCAGTATGCAACATTTCATGAATCTTTGAATATTAGACTATATTTCATCAATTCTACTCTTTCTTTTATTTTACTATTTTTCTTGCAAGCAAGTGGATTCAGGGCTCGAATCCATTGTTTCATAACAAATATATAGTCTATATAGGTTCATTAATAAAAAATTGTAGAGCTCTCTGTAGTCTCTACAAACAAGAATGTGGTTTGAGTAATCAATCAAAATATCTATATTTAAAAGTTGAGTACGAATGTGGTTTGAGTAATCAACTCTCTCTGTACTGTGCGAAGAGCTTTTTTTCCTCTCTGCACTGTACGAAGAGTTTTGTCATGGTGCAGAGAGTTTTGCCATGGCCCGAAGCGTTGGCGAGCGGAGAGTTTTGCCATGGCAAACTCTCCGCACATGGTTTGCCATCTCTCCGAACTGTGAGGAGAGTTTTTTTTCTTTTATATTTACTCCGCACATGGTTTGCTATCTCTCCGCACTATGCAGAGATTTTTTTCTTTTTTCTTTTTTACTCCGCACTGTGCGAAAAGTTTTTTTTTTATTCAGCACTATACGGAGAGTTGACAAACTCTCCGCACATGGTTTGCCATATCTCCACTCTGTGGAGAGTTTTTTTTTTTTTAATGCTCATGTGTAAAGAGGTTTTATTTTTTTATTTATTCTTTTTTGGCGCTGATGGCAGTTTTAATATACTGAAATTATTATTATTTTTTTAATGCTAATGACATGATGTGTGGAAGAATATTTGTCTGACCATAAACAAAATGAAAAATAAAAAATGACATTATGCACAGTAAAATTGGATTAATTTACTGTTGCATCAACGATAGACCCTCCTTTCCCTTTTTATAAGAAGTTAGATATCAAAGAGGTCTTTATGGATGATTTCACAGTTTATGGAGACTCCTTTGATAATTGTTTCCATAACCTTACATTTATTCTTAAAAGATGCATAGAAACTAACATTGTCTTGAATTCTGAAAAATATCATTTTATGGTTGGACAAGGTATAGTTTTGGGTCATTTTTTTCTTCTAAGGAAATTGAGGTACGTAAAGCCAAATTTGATATTATTCAATCGTTACTTTATCCCACTAGTGTGTGGAAAGTTCATTATTTTCTTTGACATCCAGGTTTCTACCTTGGATTCATCAGGGACTTCTTCAAAATGGCATTGCCCCTATGCAAGTTGCTACAAAAGGATGTAGCTTTTGAGTTCGATGAGGCATGTAAAAAGACATTTGATGAGCTAAAGGAACTACTGACTTCTGTCCTTCTTACCCAATCCCCTGACTGGAACTTTCTTTTTAAGATAATGTGTAACACAATTAACTTTATAGTGGGCGCGATTTTGGGTCAATGAATTGGAAAAGCATCCCATGCCATTTCTTATACTTCCAGAGCTTTGAATGATACCTAGAGAAATTATTCTACCACTAGAAAAGAACTTTTCGTTGTTGCTTTTGCTTTAGAAAAATTTTGACCTTATTTACTTGGTACTAAAATCACAATTTATTTCGATCATGCAGCTCATCATTATTTGATGGCAAAGAATGAGGCAAAACTAAGACTAATACGATGGATACTTCTCTTGAGTAAATTTACTTTGGAGATCAAAGACAAAACATAGACTAAAAATAATGTCACGGATTATTTGAGTATTTCAATTATGCTTATATTTTGCTTACTACTGATTATGTTTCAAAATAGGTGGAAGCTAAGGCCACCAAGACCGATGATTCTAAAGTTATTGCAGATTTTATCAAGTCTAACATATTCTCTAGGTTCGGAATCCCAAGAGCTCTAATAAGTGATCGAGGCACACATTTTTGCAATCAAATTATGGAGACTTTGCTAAGAAAGTACCATCTGACCTACAAGGTGTCGACTACTTATCACCCACGAACTAGTGCACAAGCGGAGATGTCAAATCGAGAGATCAAGTCCATCATTTAAAAGACGATCAATCCAAACAGAACATATTGGAGTTTGCGCTTAGATGATGCTTTGTAGGCATATAGGACTACATATAAGACGTCATTGGTATGTCACCCTATTTGTTGGTGTTTGGAAAATCGTGTGACTTTCTGGCTGACCTAGAACACAAGGATTACTAGGGTATCAAAAGTTTCAACATGAGGAGTGATGACAGTTGATAACATAGAAAGTTGCAACTACAAGAACTAGAGGAAATTTGCAATGATACTTATGAGAATGCAAAGATTTACAAGGAAAAGATGAAGGTTTTTCATAACAAGATGATATCTGGGAAGGAGTTTAAAGTTGGTCAAAAAGTCCTTCTATACCATTCATTCCTTATTTTGTTTCTGGATAAGTTGCGTTCTCGTTGGATTGGACATTTTGTTGTTACTAATGTTTTTCCTCATGGTGCAGTTGAAATTCAAAGTTTAGCAACTTCCAAAGTGTTCAAAGTGAATAGCCATAGGTTTAAACCTTTCTATGAAGATTTCCAAGTGGAGAACGTGACATCCTTGGACCTGGAGGATCCAATTTATGTTGGTTGAAGGAGCATTGAGCCAAGCCAATGACAATAAACAAAAGGGTTGCTTGGGAGGCAACCTAAGAAGAGTTCGTTCATTTTTATTTTTATTTTTATTTTTTTTCATTCATATTTTGGTGATTTTTATCATTTTCTTTACATTTCACCTTATATTGGTGATAATGTAAGGTTTAAATGTGGAAGAGGGGTTTTAGGTTGTGTTTGAGGTGTTTGAGTTGTTTCTGAACTTTAAAAAAATGTGGTTCTGATCAATCTTTGGTTATGGATTCTTTTTGCTAGATTCAATTAAGCTTTTAAGAAACTCTAACATGATTGAATAAGTAATCTTCCAACATATAGTTAATTAGTCTAGTTATTTTCCTTGAGGATGGTGCAAACTAAATTTGGTAGACAAAAGCCAGTAAGATTTTGAGCGTTTAGATTGAAATATCCATATCGGTCTCACAATTTTCTTTCATGAGAGATATTCTTCCATGGATTGGGTTATCTAGATTTTGCCTTGATTCTCTTCCGGGTCATATTTATACATGCATGGACGAAAATGATTAAGGCCATCTTTGTAATAAACTATATAAGCCAAATAGCCTACTTGTACTTAATTTTTTTCCTTTTGTTGAACCCTTTTGAGCTTTATTGCGTTTTCTTTGTGTAAACCCACATTAGAAGCTTTAAAAATCGAAAAAAAAACAATGCCTTTTCCCAAGCCATAAAGCTAGTGGAGTATTGTTCATCATTATAATATGTATGGGTGCACAAGAAATAAGTGTAGAGGTGTCTAAATTTATGGTAGGACTATGATTGATGAAATGGAGCATGTTTCCAATATCAATTTATAAGTTTTATTGTCGGTGTAATGTTTTGAGCGAAAAAAAAAGAGAGAAAAAGAAGGAAAAAAGAAGAAGAAGAGAAAGGAAGTAATGGAAGAAATGATTTTTAATGTTACAAATTGTCTAAGTTCACAACTCCTCCTAGCAGTCCAAGAAAATGAATCCATTTATATGAGATAGATGCAAATTAAAGAAACTATTGAATGGAGCGATTGGTTTTGATGGCTTTTGAGCTACATTCCTAAATATTTCCCACCTTAACCCTAAGCTATGTTACAACCGTTGGAAAGTCCTTATGATTCGTGTTATGCCGATGATCTAAGTGGCAGAGAATGAAAGATATTCAAGCATATGGTAGATCATTTCCATTGAAATGAATTTGAGCGAAACACATACCCTTCAAACACATGAGAGTCAAGTGCTTATTTCCATGAGAGTATACATGTTTAGTTTATCCCATCTTTGATTGAAAATGCTTACTAAGTAATTATGAGTTGTGTGAGAATGTTTATTCATGATATGTTATGTGTTTTAAAGAGTTTGGTTGTTCTATGTTGATAGCATTGCAACCTTGATGTTTTTGGGGAAGTAAATTTGAGTTTTGCCCAAGGACGAGCAAAAGCTAAGTGTGTGGAAATTTGATGAGAATGTAAAATGCCATATTTTTCTATCCCTTAATGCTTATGCTTTTGTAATTATTTGATGCCTAAAATGTACTCATTATTCTTATATTTTGATTTAGGATGCAAATTGATGAATGTGGCAAAGCTTAGGAGAAACAAGTGAAAATGGACCAAAATGGAAGAAAATTGAAGTTTAGGGACCAAAGTACGAAAAGCCAAAAGATGACCTGAAAGCATAAATGAGGATGTAAAAGAGTTAAAGACCAATTTGTTGAAGACATAAAGTGTTGGAAGAAGAACAAACAAGAAAAGAGGTCAAAAAATGAGAAAATGGAGTTCAGGGGCTAAAATGCAAATGTTGAAAGTTGAGTAACACTACGCGGTCACATAGCTATCTTCAGAGGATTGAAATGCTGATTTCAGTTGAACTATGAGATAGTATTCTAGTTGGAAAATTTTGGTTTCTTTATTTTATTAAATTCTCATGGAAACAAATTTTAGGACGTATTTTAAAACCCTAGACTGTCCAAAAAAGGCAGACACACCTCGTCTCCCCTTCTCCTTTCTTTTAGACTTTCAATTTTCATGTGTTGCTAAACTTTTGTTCTTGGTCGATGGAAACTGAATCCCCGGAACCAATCAAGCTATGAGATCTAAATTATTTTCATTGTTTAATTCATGTTTTGAGTATTGAATGTTCTCCTACATGTATTTTCGTAATTGTAGTGTTTCGTTACTAGAAGGCCTACTAGTTTATTATTTGGTGCAATCTATTGCTTGGTTAATATCAAATTCATAATTGTTTGATCCACGCGAAGCAACTAGGATTTAATGGTTTGCTGTGTTAGAAATTGTTAAATCTTGGAAAGCAAGTTTGACTAGATTAAATACAATCGCTTGCATTTGCATTATTTAATTTCATCAATCTCACTAATTCTTAAGGCTGTTATTAGATTAAACCTTAGCGCTTATCTTAGGTTGTTTAGTAATCAGGGTTAATTGGATCACTTGTTTTCTAATTAAGTGCAGTGAAGGGAAGATAGGAAAATAATTCCAATGATGAATGTTGAAAATATGGATTGATATTTATATGTGGAAAGTGATCAATTGTGAGATTTTAATGGTGGATGTTAACTTAGGTCAAGGTTTGTTCTTTTGATGTATTTTGATTCATTAATTTGAATTCCTCATTAGCTATTCTTTGAAAATCGGTTGTGTTATAATTAAAACCCCTTCATTGTTTACATAGCATAAAGTTAGACTAGACACTCTTCGTGTGAATGATCCTTACTATCACTACTACTTATATTTTTAAGAGTATAAGTTTTAATTTTGGTTGCCTGCGATAGCACACCAATTACACATTGATAGATCACTACTAGTGGTTAGGTATGAAGAAAGAGATAGCAGATTTTGTATCCAAATGTCTTATCTGATAATAGGTGAAGCTAATTCGTTAGAAAACTATAGAACTTTTATAGACATTTCCTAATCTAAAATAAAAATAGGAGCACATTACTATGGACTTTTTATTTGGTCTTCCTCGTAGTCAGAGTGGTCATAATGGTGCTTGGGTTATTTTAGATTGATTGACCAAGATTGCCAAATTTTTGTCAATCAAAGCCAATTATACTTTAAATAAATTGGCATTGTTCTATGTAGATGAGATAGTCAGCTAATATGGTGCTCTATTATCTATTGTGTTAGACGGAGATCCTCACTTTACATCTAAATTTTGGTCTAGTGTATAGGAAGTCATGGGTACTAAACTACATTTTAAAACAACTTTTCATCCTTAGACAGATGTTCAATAAAAAAAGACCCTATGGAATTTTTAGGATATGCTAAGGGGTTTTGTTTTAGAGTTCATAGGTAGCTGGGATACTCATTTGTCTTTAATGGATTTTGCTTTTACAGTAACAGCTACCATTCTAGTACATAAATGGTTGCTTTTGAAGCTTTACATGGTAGGAAGTGCAGAACACCAGTTTGTTGGAATGAAGTTGGTAAGAGGAAGTCAGTAGGCTTGAATTAGTTTAATGGCTTCAGAAAATGTAAAATTGATAGAGAAAAGTTGAAAGCAATACAAGACAGACAGAAAAGTTATGTAGATGGGCACAAAGAAGATCTTGAATTTGCAGTTGGAGATTAAAAAAAAAATCAAATTATCGCCTTATAAAGGGGAGTTAAGATTTAGCAAGCAACGAATATTGAGTCCACGATATATTGGGCCTTATGTGATTATTAAACAAATTGGTCCAGTTGCATGTCGACCAACTTTGCCAGCTAAATTATCCAAGATCCATGATGTATTCCATATTTCTATGCTTTGAAAGTACATTGCAAATCATTCTCATGTTTTGGATTCTCAACCAATTCCATTGAAGGAGAATTTGATCCATATAGAAGAGCTAGTGAGAATTTTGGACAGAAAGTTGCAAAGTTAGTGAAATCAGACAATTCCACTTGTGAGGTCCTTTGGAGAAACCAGGCAGCTAAAGAGGTTACGTCAGATAATGAGGATCCTTCATGTTCAATATCCTAACATGTTCATAGGCTAGCCAATTGCCAAATGAATTTCGAGGACGAAATTCTTTTAAGGAGATAAGATTGTTATACCCTATTTTATACTATACAAAAGTCCAAATTTCTTTTTCAAAGTCAAAGATTCAACTAGTCAAAGTCAAAGTAAAAGTAAATTAAGGACATAAATGGAATTAATCCTTTTATTGATGTTATTAACAATTAACGATACTTGAGCATTTAAGATGGACGCCATTTAAATTTGATGAACTACTTTTCGATTATTGAAAGTTAAAGGACTAAATGTTATATTAAATTGAAGATGAGGGGCTTTCTTTGCAAAAGTAGATTTAGTGCACCATTATGTAAAATCCACTTAACCCATATTTACTCATTTTACATTAGCAGAGGCTGAAAACAAAAAGCTGGGTATCGAGAGACAAGAAGAAAATGGTGGGGAAGTATAAAAGAAAAAAGACGAGGAAAAGAAAGAAGAGAAAAGAAGAGAAGAAGAAAGAAGATGAGGAAGTTCAAGCTTGATTTTTGTTCTCCATTCTCTTTATTTTCTTCAAGAGACAGAGGAAAATTTTATGCCATAGTTTCTAGGGTTTAATGTGTAGGTTTAATTTTTAGATTAAGGGAAAAGAGTACAATTTCTAGCTCAAGATTCTTGATTGGCTGATTTTCATTTGTATTACCGTAAGTGATATCATTTTTAGCAAACCCTAGAATTTATAATTGGGTTCTTTAGTAAGAATACTTGGTGAAAATGATTATATTGATAGAATTACTCACATGAGAATTTATGGAACAATATGAAAATTAAATTGGATGAATTATGATCACTAGTTTTCACTGATTGGAAGTTGTAATTACTTTAGTGATAGGGATGAAGTTAAATATGGATAAAGTAAATATTGGTGAAGGTACTAGAAAGTAGAATTAGCTCCAATTGATTAAAAGAAAAAAAAAATTTGGAAAATATATTAAGTATCAAGAAATTTATTTTAAGTATTACATTATTAAATATTAAAGGTTTCTTGATATGGTAGTTGTTAAATTGGTTATTTTGTATCATGTTTCAGGTGGTGACGAAAAGATTGAAAAAGTTTATTGATCTTCATAGGCTGTATCTTGTTTTAAATGAGTGGAAAAAAATTATTTTTCAATAATAAGTAATTATTTAATTTATATTAAATCAGAAAGTTACTTATTTCATATAGTTGATTTGACAACATGACTTTCAAAATAAAATGGATTTTTATAATCACTTCCAATTAAATCATTTCATTGGCATGTTATATTAGTATTACAAGTTTCAGCATATTTAAAGTTATTTTGAAAAACTATCATAAAGTACTCATGTGATTTTACTTGCTTTGTATTGTTATGAATGTGTTTTCACAATATATGACTAGTTGCGGTAATTTTACTAGCTCTGCACGATTGTGAATGCCTTTCCGTATTGTATGATCAGATTTTAACATTTGGGAAGCTCTTCATACGTATGATCAGAATTACAGGATTTGTACAATTACAAATTTTCAAAATTGAATAACTTTTACTATGTACATCGAAATTAATCGATATATTTCATTGCATATGAAAAAATTCAAAATAGATTTTTGAAAATCCACATAAATTAGCATTTGACGCGAAGAAATGTTATATGATCTTTTACTATGCACGTGATAAGATATGGATGTTAAACTACACATGTTTAAAGCGGATCAATAATAACATTTAAAACATAGCAATGTATCAGTACTACATCTTGCCCTTCAGATTGGTATAGCAATGTGTACAATAACATAACAACTTGTTCTTTGTGCTTCGACTTCGAGCCAAAAAAAAAGGCAGAGATGTTTAATAAAAGAAGATTAATGAATCTGGAGGTGTATCCATTTTGAAGTGAGACGTGTTTTACTGAAAAATGGGGGGTTTGGAATATAGAATCGCAGTGAAAAATGACACGTCTAAGTGGAAAGGGTGAAATTTAACTAATGCAATGTAATAATGAACCACATTGTCACATACTTCAAATGGGTGAAAATTAACTAATTCCATGTTATGTTACGTATCTGGTAATTTTTAACGCCATGTTTATGAATATAAGATTACTTGTGAGCATATGTAATAGTCAATACTACGTATAAGCATCACAAACAATTGTGTAACAATAAAATATGATATGTAACTACAACATACACATGGAAATAAGTTTTAAATACTGTAATACATAATAAGTTTTTAGTCATTTAGTTCTTGTGACAAAATGAAATGCACGAGTTAGGTATTAACTTGATTTTGAGACAAGGCTATGAATTTGAAAAACATAAACATTTGAATTCAAAAGGTGGATGTAGATCATCAAGTGCATCATTTATTCATTTAAGAGAAGTGCATTAATTTGGTGGATCCATATGCATTCAGTAAAAAAAGAAAAAAAAAACGTTCACTTACGTAAATCGCAGGCCACATCAAATTTGTTTTTGTTTACTAAATCATTTTTCCCAAAGCAATGCAACATATTGTAACACAATTTAGTTTAATATAATGTTTTGTGTCTATTAACATCCCTTGTGAAAGGGATATAATTCGTAGATTAGGTATTTACATGTTTTAGACGTGCAGCTTTGAATCTGAATTTATAAACATAAATCTGCAAAAAAAAAAAAAAAAAAATTGATACATCATTTATTCATGTGAGAAAAAGTGCATGACTTAGGTGGATCGTTATGCATTCAATAAAAAATTTGAGTTGTTTGAATCCGAACATGTCATATATAGATATCCATGGCAACATAAAATTTGTTTTTGCATTTTTTTAGGCGATGTTTATGAAGCATTACTCTTGAGCACATGAAATAGTCTATACAATGTATGAACATTACAAAACAAATGCCTAACATCAAAATTCGAAACATAAACTGCATCATAAATATAGAAAGTATCATGATATTGTAACGTAACTGTAAATGCGCTTCTTTATTATTATTATTATTATTATTATTATTATTATTATTATTATTATTATTATCAATTAACATTACTTGTGGCAAGAAGTAATGCATTCTTTATATTTTGTATTTCTTTTTTTTATTTTATAAATACGAATCTTTTTTTGAAGCTGAAGTGTGACATGCCTGTGGTTTGTATGTGATCATAGTCTTTTTCTTCTTCGAACTAGGATCGGCTATTGCACCTTCAATGTGTCTCTTGCCACTGTCCTTCATGTTGGTCTTCTTCTCCACACCTTTTGGGATTGAGTGTAGGGTACTTACATTTTTTGGACAGTTATTTGTGTTTTTTGAGTTGAATCAAAACAGTAATGGAACAATTAATATGGCAGGAAGTGTTAAATATCTCATATTTGGGTTCAATAACTTCCAGAGACTTTAAAGAATTTTCTAATAGCAACGGAAGTCGAATTAAAGTTCTGATGTACCTATACAGATCCCAAAGAAGATCGACGATTTGTATCAGAAGCAGGGTTTGTGGATTCAATTGTTTTCTTGTTCTTGTTAGAACATCATTTGGCTGTTGACATATTCGTTTGGAAGATATAATGCGATGTGTATTACAAAATATGAATTTTGATTTGAGTGGGGATGTTGGTATCTGTATCCCTGATTAAGGCTTATATTAGGGATAAAGCCTCAATCGATGCGAGAAGAATAATACTATTTGTAATCGCTCACTATCGTAGTCGTCCTACGTGGCATCCATGTGACTATTAGTGATTTGATACATAAGAAAATAAAAAATTACCACATTAATCCATCAAATCACTAACCGCTACATGTATGTCACGGAGGGTGATTATAACAGTGAGGGATTGCAAATAGCATTATTCATGCAAGAATAAGAATCAAAGAAAAATATTTTTTGGGATATTTCTATGGATTATACTTTCTTGAAATTTGTAAACGATGAATATGTGGAAATGAATTGGTCATTTTGGAGAAGAATCTTTGATGGAGAAGAACAAGACGGCATGTGAAAAGACTCCATTTTAGAGGTTTTGATCGTGATAAACATGGATGAGGGGTGTGTTTGGAGTAAAATGAGTTACTAAATTAACACCTTATATGATTTTAGTGGTATTTTATATTTCTTTTTTGCTATGTCCTTGTTTGATTCACATTATTTTCAAAATATATTTTTTTCTGTTTTTTTTTCCAACCATACATTTTTTAGTAAAATAATATTACATGTAGATTCAAAATTTTTCCTTATTTTTTAACCACCTATTGTCTATCAATCTACTATTGCAAAATGAATTCATTACAATGTTTTGAGAATAAAAAAAAAAAGTTAAAAAGTAATGATTGAACTTTTTTTTAAATAATATGTATGTGGTATATTTTCATTTCATTATCTATAATATATTAAATATCATATCAATTGATAATATTTTTTGAACGATTTTCACCCTACTACAATTCAATTATTTTAATAATATCTTACTTTTTATTTTTTAATATGTAATAAGTACTATAAAATCCCTGTCATCTATAATTTTCGTGCTGTTAATTTTCAATTAATTAATATTCACATTAATTTAGATTCAATGAATCTTGATCGACATAAATATAGAATTATTATAAATGAATTTATTTCTATTCAAGTATTTATGAATTTTAATGATTATTTAAATTTATGTATTAGCAATTAAATCTTATGTGCCAAATGTAGTTTGAGACTGTTGTTCATTTGTAGTATTTTATCATCACAAGAAATTTGAATAATAGAAGTTGAGTTTTGAGAGTACAATTTTATTCTCTTAAATTTTTGTCCTAAATTTTATTTTATTTAGTTAGTTTGAGACTCATCAAATCCTTCCAACATATGGGTATCAAATATTAATTTTATAATATTTATAAAGTATTTCATAATAATGTGTAATGTATGTTCAACTCTGATTAGTAAATCTAAATGGCCCATGATTGATGTGGAAAATGAAGATTCCGAAGCGTTTTTCTTTATATTGCACCAATCAATGAAACCAAATGATGGATTCCCAAGTATTTCCACACATTTAACTTCCTCACAAGATGTTCCACGTATACACACTTTCGGTGGGAAAATTATTCAAGCCCCACTCGCACAATCACTTTCTTCAATGGACCATCCACCTGTAGAGTAATGAATTTTTATTGCGTTTTATGTGATTACTAAATTTCAATTTATTTTTGAAAAAGTGTTGTACTCTTAAAATTATTTTTTATTGTTTCTTAAATAATTATTAAATTCGATCGAATCGAAATTAGATCGAACCGATCGATTCGATCGGAATCTTGATGAACAAGATCCTAGTTCGATCGAATTATTATAATTGGATCAATACACAATTGAACCATCATTAGCTCATTTGAACGGGCTGAATTTTGCTAAACTCTAGTTAAAAACGATTGGATTAAATTAGTTGATTTTCTTACAAACTTTCAACAAATATTTTGAAAATTTATACGAAGGAGAATGCATAATTTTGAACCAAGGACTTCAAGTTTGCATGCGTCATGCTTTTTCATTGGAAATAATTTTGATACAATTGTTGTCTCCTGATATATATATATATCCTATACACGTACTTTTAGATTATATATTTTTATTTTTTTCCGGAAACACATTAAATATTAATTATCTTTATAAAATATGACAAACATAGGTGAATTTTTATATTAAAGATCAAATAACAGGGAAACTTATTGATCTTATATTCTATTTTTAAAAAAAGAAATTTTGAGAATTCATATATTTTAATTAATAAATAAATTTTTAATTTAGAATCTATTTTAACTTTAGAATTTATATTTATATATATGCCTTTATTAAAGAAGAAGAAGTTTTGTTTTACATTTTGACCGTGCATTCCAATAGTAATCAATTGAACCAGTGACCCCCTAATATGGTGCTTTGACGAGGTTGATGATTGGGGTGAGACTGATAACTATGGTTCCTTTCGTGAATCTCCTTCCATAAAATTAATGCATTAGTTGATGTGACAAATGGCATGACTTTTATTAAATCTCCTCGAATATTATCCATTATTATACCTCCACCTAAATTACTTGATTATTGCTTTTCTTTTTGTTTTCAAGTTAAGAGCGAAAATGGATTTTTTTTTTTTTTTTTGGTCAATAAATCGTTTATTTCTATCTACAATTTCATACACACCTTTTCCATGGTGAAGAGATAATGTTAGATAACAATCTAGGAGGTTACCCACAAGCTTTTGTGTTAGGTTAATGATGGAGACTAACTTAATGATTGATTTGAATAAAAAAAAATTATTAGGAAGCAAATTGAAGCACACTTAAGTGATATGAAACGCTGGTGAAAGTTCAATGACCAATATAATGTTTTACCTCTACTTGTATAGGATAACATTTTTATTACATTTAGTAAATAATGTAAGGCGAGTAAAATTTTATTCTATTTTTTAAGATAGAGGTAAATACAAATGTTAATATGCTTGCACATAGCTCTTTAAATTTGTGAACTTTAATAAAAATCATTTTTAAAAATAAAATTTTCTAATTTTTTGGTTTAATTTAATATTATACTAGTACTCCTGATGAATTCTTTATATGATCTTAAAAAAATAAAAAATAAGTAAAAATCTAATTAGCATGTGCTATTTTTATCTAGAGTGACTTCCAAGGCTCACCATCATATACGAATGCAAAAATTTCACTCGGAATTATTAGAGCGAAGTTTGGATACCTGATTCATAAAAATAAAAATAAATTCACTCAAACTTTGGCTTTTTATTTCTTTTTTTTTTTTTATAGTAAATCCAAGTTCATTTCCAACTAAAAATAAATACGAGAATTAATCGGCATTACTAAATAAATAATTGACATCTCAAACTTAAATAAATAATACACAATTTATTAAATTTATTCCTGAGAAACAAGAAAATTTTCATTATTAATTTACACAATTTAGTATTTTTCTTGACAATATTATCTCTAATTTCTAAATTTTGTAGATTCATAAGTTTTTTATTGCAATGCTTTAAAAGCTAACAAGAGAGCATTGACCCAAAAAGTAAAAAGACTTAAAGAGTAGAACTACTGAAAACAAATAAATAAAATAAAGGATAATTGCTGCTACAATCCCAAACCTTTCAAATATTTGCAGCTTTACCTTAACCTTTTTTCTTTTCATCCAAGGTCCCCAACCTTTCAAGTAAGTGCGATTGGAGGACTAATGGATGGAATCCATCCATAAGTTCATCAATTGGTCAAGTAATTTGATTTTGACCAATTTCAAAAGGATAAATTAGTAGCTTTACTTTTTCACGTTAGATAATTAAATAATCAAATTAAAAAAAAATCATTTTCCATTTCTTTCCCACCCCAACCAAACTCCCCTACTGTCTAAACCAAATTCATAGCGACCCATCCATTGTCGTCGCCCGCCGCTACTGCCAAACCCACGGTCACCACCACCTCCACCTCCACCTCCACCACCACCACCATTTTCTTCCTCAACCCTTCCTTTTTTCACCATCTTTTCGCACCAAATCGAATCAAAATTAAAACCCAAATGAAGAAGAGATTTGTTGGGATGGTGTTCCCGTATAGTATAGTTTTGATGTAATAAAATGATAATTTTATAATAAATAATTTTTTATTTTTATTTACTTACTATTACTGCATTTATTTAGCCCATATTTGACGTTATTAAAAATCTAAATTAAAATCAACAACTAATTTTAACCACACATTTTACGAAATTCATAACTTTTCAATTATACATATCATCAAATTTTATTAAGATCTACTAAAAATTTAGCTTTTAATTAGGCCAAACAAGGGCTTAATATTGAGCAAACTGTGATAATATAAGTTGGTTGCTAGCTTTGAGAAATATAGTGTGAAAAAATTTATATTTTGATAAAAGATAAAATTATTCACAATTAATGTATGAAGGTGAGCTCCTTGTCCCAGAAGGTTGTAGTATTGAATATTTCACCATTTAGGTGTGCTTTTGTCCTTTATCACATAAATGATTTAATGGTGAAACTCATAGACTTGGAGTGTATTGAATACATCACGTGTTAAATCTAATATATAACATAATCGTACGAAGAATTAAAACTCCACTTGATAACCCGGTATTCATCTAAATCCCTTGACATGGTTGTGTATATTTTTTGTGAGTTTAATAATTTTTGATTTACCAATGGATAAGATCAATTTGATTGATCAAATATCTATCTGCATTGGGATTTGAAGAAAAAGCGAAGTAGAGAACTTGAATTTTGTGACGAATTGTTTTGAAAAATGGATCAAGTGACTATATTAATATTTTCTTTAGAATGGATATAAATTTGAAATAATTGTTTAACGATGGCTAAATTTCAATATCCATGATTGATTTACATGATCGTTAAAGAAAATATAACTTATGTTAGTGTAAATAATAGAGGAAAAAATGAATGTTTCGAAAGCCCTAGAATAACTAGCCAAGAGAGGGAGTGAATTGGTTTTTAAAACTATTTCGATGAATATGATGTTTAATGAGAAGATGAAGAAGAAATAACTATAATGTAAGTCCAAAATTTTTTCTTAAAATATATCTCTTTTAATGAATGATTGTAATAAATTAAGTACCAAGAGAGAAATGAGAAAATTTGATGAAGATGATAATTTTATAAGTTTGATTCAATCAATTGAAGTTTTGATACAAAGAAATAGAAGAATTGATACAATGTAATTTTCAAACTTTTCTTCAAAATATATATCTCTTCTATGAATGGTAGAAATTAATAAGTTAAGTATAAAAAAGAAATGAAAAATATTGATGAAGATAAGAAAAAGATTTTGAATCAATCAAAATTTTTTATATGAAAAACAAATGAAATGAATGAAATTTTAACCTCAAAGAAAAAATCTATAAGTTCGGATGACATGTCCGGTCGATCACCTCTTATCCGAATAACCAATATAGTTGTTTGTATAGTAAAAATAAGATGAAAGAACGGTCAAATTTTGGACCATTGGAAATATCCAATTGATCGCCTTCGATTGATAGCCTCTTCCAATCAACAATTTCGATTTTTTTTTACATGTTGATCCTGTTTGATCTGATTCGAAGGTTTTGAAAAGCATGGACTTTCTGAAAAGTATTTTTAACTAATTTTTTTAAGATAAAATATATTTTTCAAGTTTAAATATTATTTTAGAAAGTCATTTTTATATTTGATCAAAATATTTTGTTATAATAACTTTTATTGAAAAAAAAACTTTTAATTCATAAAAAAAGTTTTGAGCTTAAAACATTCATTATTAAAGATCGAAGTATCAATACCTTTACATTTGAACTAAAAAGTTCTAGTCTTTGATCTTGCTTCAAAATTTGGCTCTTAGGCTCTGGTTTTGATCTTTTTGATGTTAAGCTCTTAAACTCTTGATCTTGATCTTTCTTGTACGTTTGTCTTTGAAGATCTTTTCTTGAAGGTTTTGTCTGGAATGTATGACTTCGGTCTCGACCTTCTTCATGCGTCAGATTTGTGATATTCATGGTTTTAATCTTTTAACGATGATTGATCACTATATAATGGATGCTTTGCTTACTATAATCACTTGAAATTCAATCGTTAGCAAACAATATTAACATGTTTGTTATAATCAAAACTTTAAGATTATAATCAATCATAACTCAACAAAATTTTCCCCTTTTGATTATAACAAACAAAACCATTTGTAAAGTGATATCAACAAAGGACAAGGAGTAAAGATATCGTATATAAAGCATATTCCCTCTATCTTTTACAAATCAATTTCAAACAAGGTTAACTTGTTTGTTATATTCAAAAACTTTCCTTTTTAACTATGACAAGCAAGATGATTTGTGATGTAAGATCAAACAAATGATAAGGAATATAAATCTTAAATTTAGCATGTAATTCACATATTCCTCCTATCTATTACAAACCAATAGCCATTCATTTAAATCATTTCATCAAAAGAAATTATCATCACATTTTCCCCATTTTGAAAGCTTTTCAAATCTTTTTCAAATGCATCTTACTTTTTTCAAATTTATTTATTCAATTTTTCCCTTTTGGCATAAGCAAAAAGGTAGCATATAAAAGAATAAGAGAATGGCATATAAGATCAACAATTTTAATCAATCATAGGAAATAAAAACATTCCCCTCAATTAAGCGCAAAATGTCAAAAGCACAATCAATTGGATAAATTTTATATAAATTTAAACTAATAATGTACATAGAATCAATTATGTAAGAAAATTAATTTAGCCATATACGTCAAATTCATTAATGATTCCGCAATCCTCTTCAAATACATGAAAATCTATCAAATTCTAGAGGTTTAGTGAGAATAATGGTCAATTGTTTTTTCATGTAGCTAAGTAAATCAATGTGGGATCCCTTGGGTATCAAAGACCTAATGTTCTAGTGCCATTAAGATCTCAAAATTTGTTTTATAGCACAAAGGTGTGATACTTTAAGATTGGATTAAAATTTAGCATATACATATTAAATATAATATTGGGTCTATTTACGGTTAGGTAAAGAAGGGTTTCGATCATAGCTCAATATTTTGCTATGTCTAGAGATGTATCCTAATCGTCTTTGTCTAACTTAATTGATGAACTCATTGGAGTATTCATTGGCTCTAACTCCTCCATTTCTTAGGTAGTGATGGTTCACTTTTATTCTTTGAAATATTCTACTTCAACTTGTTGGATATTTGCCTCTTTCTTATGTTGATCTTCAAGAATTTTAGGATCTTCCTTATTTTGATTTTGGATGTTCATTTTCACTAAAGGAATCTCTAAACCTGCATCATGAGCAATACCTTTCTCTTAATCAAGAAGATTAGCTTCATTAAAAATTATATTCATGGATTCTTCAATAACTAAAGTTCTTTTGGTTGAAGACTCGATAAGCTTTGCTTATAAATGAATAACCAAGAAAGACTCCAATATTGAATTTTGAACAAAAATTTTCAAGTTCTCTTTTGTGATTAAGATAAAACATTTTCAACCAAATACTTCAAAATAACCGATATTGGGAACTCTATTTTTCAAAGCTCATATGGAGTATTTGTTTTCTTTCAACTAACTAATACTCGATTCATAATATGACAAGTGTCAATGGCTTGGGTTCAAAAGTATTGTAGTAGACCATTTTCATTTATGATAGTCCAATCCATTTCTTGCAATGCGTGAATCTTCCTTTCCACCACATCATTTTTTTTTTTTTTTTTTGAGAAGTAGTAGCGAGTAAATTTTGTTCATAGTCATTAAATTTGCAAAAATCATCAGATGCAATATTGTCAATTTCTCTATCATGATTACTCCAAAATTATAATAATGATGTACCCATTTTCATTTTTTAACCTTTTTACAAAAATGTTTAAATCCATTCAAAGCATCAGCTTTTAGGTTCTAAAATAGGACTCAAATAAATTTAGAAAAGTCATCACCAATGACGAAAGCATAATATTTACCACTTAAGCTTGCCGTTCTAGATGATCCAAAAAGACCCATATAGAGAAGTCATAAAGATCTTGTTGTTCAATAATATTGTTTTCATTTGAAAGATCTCTTCATTTATTTTCCAAATTTTCATGCATCACAAATTTTATCTTTCTTAAATTTGAAATTTGGGAAACCTATAACAAAATAATTTGTGAAAATTTTTGAAAGTAGGTTCATGCTAACATGACCTAATCTTTAATACCGCAATCAAGTATCATCTTTTAAACTTGATAAACAATTTTTATGACATAAAACATCCTTACATCAACTTCCTATAAATATCTTCTCAAAATATTTTTCTCTTTTAAGGAATAACTGTTATAAATTAAGTAACAAGAGAAAAATGAGAAATTTTGATGAATATGATGATTTTACAAGTTTGATTCAAATCAATCAAAGTTTTGATATAGAGAAGTAAAAGAAATGATACAATGTAAGTTCAAAATTTTTCTTCAAAATATATCTTTCTTCTATGAATGATAAAAATAAGTTAAGTACAAAATGAGAGATAAAAATTTTGATGAAGATGATGAAAAGAGCTTCAATCAATCAAAAATTTTTATATGAAGAAATAAATAAAAATGTAAGATCGAAGAATTTTCTCAAAATATATCTTACTTAGTTTCTCTTGAAAGTCTCTAAGGTCTCTCCAATGTTCCCCAAAACACTGAAATGCTCCAAAAAATGGTGAAAAGCAACTTCAATGCAGCACTAAGCTTTGCACTATTTTGGTGCAAATGGTCAAAAGTCATTTTTACCCTTTATTTTCATTTCCCAAATAAATTGATTAAGGGTATTTGTATCATTGAAATTAATGAATAAATTAAAATAAGAGTACAAAAAATTAAAATATAACAAACAGATTATTTAAAATTAACACGAAATATATTAAACGATGACGTATATACATTAATCTAAATTCGAAATGCATTAATTGATCAATTGTGGGAAGAACATACGAATTTTGAGATTTAAATTGCAATGATATTTCGACTTCGTAATATCATAATATCAAAATTCGAAATGCATTTCACTATTTTTTACTGGCATGATTTAATATTTTCATTTTTGTATTGTTTTTTACTAATTGTACTATGTTTTTTAAATTTATTAATGAATTTAATCTTTTCCTTAATTTAATGTAATTATTTATTTAGCAATTAATGTATTTATAAAATAAATAAATAAACTATTTCAAATAAATAAATTATTAAGAATAAAAAAGAGAAGAAAATGGTTAAACACTGTTCATTTGTCATAAGTTTTGTTGTAATGGTTATTTCAGTTTGGTATAAGATTTGTTGCAAAATGGTGCATATTTTGGGTGCAGGAATGGAGAAGGCCTAAAGAATGAAAGAGTAGGTTATCGTGATGATACCTTTCTTAGTGGAAAATCGGAAAAGACTTCGCTTCATCACAAGACAGATTATTTCTAGAGTTTAAAATGTCTAAAAAAATCTGTAAGTTTAGATAACATGTCCAGTCGATTGTCTCTTATCTAGATGACCAATATAGCCATTTGTATAATGAAAATTAGATGTCAGAATGGTCAAATTTTGGATTGTTGAAAATATATCATCAACCTCTTCTTTTGGCCAGTCCCTCGCCTCTGATCGACCTCTTCTTCCGACTGGTGAGTCGTCCAGCAGTTTCGATCTTTTTATGTTTTGACCCTATTTGATCCAATTCGAAAATTTTTAAAATTTGGGCTTTTGAAAAATATTTTTAACTAAATGTTTAAGATAAAATATATTTTTCAAGTTTAAATATCATTTTAAAAAGTCATTTTTATATTTGATAAAAAATATTGTCATAATAACTTTTAGGGCAAAAATAACTTTTAATGCATAAAAATATTTTGAGTGTTGTAAAAGTGACGAAAAGAGAAGAGAATATAGAGAAATCAATTGACTTGTGTGTGTTTTATTAAGAACCAAAGCCTTATATTTATAAAGTAGAATCAGAGATACAACAGTAATAATTTCTAGGGCTTTAGGAGTATAATTGTTATTCATCTCTAAACCCTAATAAGCTTACTTTTTGCAACACTCCTTTCTGATTGACACATTATAAGATATTTGCTCGTTAAAACCTTGTTTGATAAAAATCCAATGGAAAAAAATCAAACGAAGGAAAAAGAGTAAGTTATTTTGGAGTACTAAAAATAAATGGTGCCTTATTAAAACCTTGTTAGGAAAACTCAGTAGGACAAAACCTAAGCGAAGGAAAAAGAGTACCAATACTCCCCTTGATGTTGATTACTGAAGATGTTTGAGTCGACGCATTCTGATATCATGAACAAATTTCTGGAATGTAGATGTTGACAGTGTTTTTGTGAATAAATCGGCCACATTGCCACTTGAGAAAATTTGTTGGATATCAATATCGTCTCTTCTGAAACTCATGTGTATGATAGAATTTTGGAGAAATATATTTCGTCCTTTCACCTTTGATATAGACTCTTTTGAGTTGTGCAATAAAAGTTACATTGTCTTCATACAAAATTATTAGCTATTTTTTGTTGGAGTTAACCCACATGATGCTTGGATATGATGGGTCATGTCCTCAACCATACACATTATTAGCTTGCTTCATGAATTGCAATAACTTTAAAATGATTTGAAGATGTTGCTGTCAAGGATTGCTTCACGGATCTCCATGATATAACTGTTCCTCCACGTGTAAACACATATCTTGTTTGTGATTTAGCTTTATGTGGGTCAGAGAGATAACATACATCTGTATATCCCACTAAAGCAGATCCTGACTTTTGAGAATAAAATAATCACAAATCAATAATATCCTTTAGATAATGAAAAATATGTTTAACACCATTCCAATATTTTTGAGTTGGTGTAGAACTATATCTTGCAAAGAAACTTACAGAAAAAGTTATGTCAAGTTGAGTGCAATTTACAAGATAACTTAATGCTCCAATTGAACTAGGGTATAGTACTTCAGGACCAAGAACCTTTTCAACATCTTCAAGTGGACGAAATGGGTCATTTTTCACATTGACTGATCGAATAACTATGGTGATGCCAGTGGATGTGCATTATCCATATAAAAGCGTTTTAAAACCTTTTTTTTATATATAGATTGATGAACAAATAATCTTTTTGGAAGATGTTTAATTTGCAACCCAAGACAAAATTTGATTTTTCCCAAATCTTTCTTTTCAAATTCATTTTTCAAATAATAAGCAGCTTTGTTGAGCTCTTCAGGAGTTTCAATTAAATTTAAATCATCAACCATAATTGAAAATCCAATATTTATTTTCTTTATGAAAACATATGGGCGGACATGGTCATTTTCAAAGCATTCATTCAACAAATATTCGCTAAGATGATTATACCACATGCGTCGAGATTGTTTTAATTAATATAATGATCTAAAAACATGGTTTTCGGGCATGTATCATTTTAATTATGTTTCAGGCATATTAAATATTTCAAAGATAACATTAATAATCATGTAAGATCAATTGATTATCACGTATTTCAAATTTCCTGTATCATCAAGATAATATGGTATAGACTCGTGATTCAATCCATGATGATCTTTGCGAAATTCACTATGTTGAGAGTCGTGTATTACACATTACGACTTCATTTTTCTCATTTCCTTTTCGTATAAATATAAACCTTTAGATTTTCGGACTACATGTCCAAAAATTTTGTGTTTATCTAGTAAATTCAATTTAAGATTGCGTCTCCTTTTATTTGGCCAAACATTATTTCGATCGATATATTTCGACGCATTTATTTCGATTCCTCGCGATTCACATAAGATACTGTATATAATATACAAAATTATTGTCGACAACTTTTTTTCTCGTTCGATTCTCTATCTTTCCCACAGTGACATAATTTATTTAGATATCTTAATTTTCAACATATTAACATCTCAACCTCTTCTGGGGCTTTATAATTTGTTATGTTTAAATACTCATTAAAAGTATATGCATCCTTAATGAAACTATTTTTGCTAATTGCTCCATTTTCATTTGAAGATTTTTATATTATAATCGAATACCATCACGCTTCAGGCATACTTATATCAAATGTAATGCTAACAAATTGTCCCCTAAGACATCAATTCGCATTGGAGCATTAAAAATTGGTGCGTGAGACATTGTTGATCTCTATGATCAATAAACACATCTAAATAAATTATCTTTCGAACTTCTGGCTCGAATGATATTTAGCGAGGATTTAGATGATGCATTTATATATTATTTTCAACTTCTTAATTCCTCCACTAATGCTGAGAGAATTTTCCAATCAAATTAATAATCATTTTTTCAGTGTTATGAAATATCGTCCATTTGAAATAATAGTTCAAACTACGTATTTATTTTCAGCATTCTTTATTTTCCATCTTAGTATATTGTGGTGTTCGATTTTTACATATACTATACCATAAAAAATAATTAGATAGAAAAATTAGGATATAACCATAAGCTGATTATAATATGGAAAACTGTGATTTTGACATGATGCATAATATAATTCCCTAAATAAAACTATGAAATACTTTATTCTCAATTAAATTAATTGGATGCATTTAACAAAGAATAATGTTAAACCATTCATCGACATCTCACTAACACTTATTAAAATGTTAAGATTTATGTCCACTAGTATTAACAAGATATAGTCTTGATTATATAATCTGAAAATTATGCTCATAACTTGAGCAATAATTTCGCAAAACTTCAGATTGCGAACACCATGCAATCATCTAATATTTGTGTCAAATTTAATATATACAAATAATATTTAGATGGTTAATATGTTGGGTGACGGGGCCCTATATATCACCCTAATTAATTTTCAGCATTATAGGGAATTCAATCACTATTTTAGCTAGCGATATTTAATGATCAATTAACGATAAAAACAACAAATAATATATAGGAATTCATTGGATTGAACAATCTTCTGATTTTTCAATTAATATCCATTAAAAAATTTTAATTTCGCATCATTATTGATCTAGTGATAGTCCAATTGGTCATACCGAATAATAAAATCAAATTGAACTTCTAGTTCAATATAGTATATAATTCAATTATTTAATCTCGAAAAATATATTAAATATTATATAATCATATATCATTCAAGTTGTCAAACTAATCAATGTTCTAACGACATTAGTTATATGTTTTCTTTCAGGGATAAACATGAATTCAAAATAATATATTTTTCAAAACATATGCTGCTTTAAAAGCACATTATTATTTTTTTATTATTGCTTATTCAAAAGCAATATGTCAATATTATTCTGGAATATTGAAAATTATAATTCAAGTTCTTCACGAGCAATCAAATATTATTATAATAAATTATACAATAATTTACTCTTCGAGTGTAAAAATATAATTTACATTAGATTATGTGTAATTATACTTTTCGAGAGCAAGTAAGATCTAATTAGAATATTAATGAGAATTATAATGTGCTACTTTGATATCACATTATATTTTACTATTACTTCTTTAAGAACAATATATCAATATTCTTCTGAAATATGAAAAATTTTAATGTCATGCTCTTCAAGAGCTATAACATATTATTGTTTACAGTAATAATTATGTAATGATTTTCTTTTCAGGAGTAAAAAGATAATTTTATGTTAAATCTTATATCATTATGTTCTTTAAGAGCAATAAAATCTGACTAGAATATCAATATTTAAATACGTATGCAGAAAAATGGACACGTAAATAAATAGAGTAATTTAATTCGTGATTTTACATATAATCAATCAATATTCTTCAGGAACATTGAAATTCTAATATCATATCTTTTGGAGCAATTAATATTCTTTTTTAAAATATTAATAACATTGTGTTTCTTCAGGAACACTAACACAATTTTTTTTAATATTATTTTATATATATATAAAATGTGCTTTCTTTAGGAATACAACGAAACATATAATTTTCAAAAGTATAAATACAATGTTCTTTTGGAATATTGATATTAACGATTCATTCTACCTTTCGAGCTAAATAATAAAATTTATGCCTACATGAATAACAATTTTTGTGTTTAAAAGTATATTTTTCATAGTATCACCTTACATGCCATAAAATTGTGTTTCTTCGAGAACATCAACATTATATTCGTTTAAAATAACTATAATTTAAATTATGCTTCTTCAGGAGCATTGAGTCAATATTCTTTTGGAATATTAAACTTGTAATATCATGATCTTTATAAGCAAGTAATATTCTTCTAGAATATTAATAATGTTGTGTTATTTCAGGAGCAACAACGAATTATTTATAATAGATAGATATATAATTAATATTTTTCTGGAATATTAATTATAATGTTGTGCTACTTTTGGAACAACAAGATGATAAATTCTTAATTTGAAATTCAAAGAATAATATCTAAAAATATTTTATTACCATATAGACATGATATGAATTTATATAGAAAAATTAATTACCAAACATGCATTAAGAAAAAGAATCTTCATAGATAGAAGTTAATTAAATTGGCTAAATCATTTTTTGGCTAAATCTTTTATCAACTTGCAAAAGATACTAAACATGCATATGAATTTCACATATATAGAAATTAAAGATAGAACTAATATGTAACAGATTCAAAAACAGAATTATTACGGAATAATATGTGGAAAAAATGATCGTGTATGAATAAAAAAAGCGAATTAATATGTGTTCAAATTACACATACAAACGTGAATTAAGATTAATATGCATGCCGATGAAAAGTAGAGAAGAATAAACAACCTCGTTATGATGTATATGTACATTTAAATATTTCACATACTACCAAATTAATTTTGGTACACGTGATAAATATTCATGCCTATAAAAATTATTACTTTCACTAAACTTTGAAAAATTAAGCTATCGTGCTGATAACATGTTGTAAAAGTAAAGAAAATAGAAGAGAACGGAGAGAAGTCAATAAACTTATGTGTGTTTTATTAAGAATCAAAGTTCTGTATTTATAAGGCAGAATCATGGATACAACAGTAATAATTTCTAGAGCTGCAGGAGTATAATTGTTATTCACCTCTAAACTCTAATAAACTTACCTTTTACAACATTGAGCTTAAAACATTCATTGCTAAAAATAAAGTATTATTACTTTTATATTTGAATTAAAAACATTAGTCTTTGATCTTGCTTCAAAAATTGGCTCAAGTTATAATCAACTATAGGTCAACATATTTATGCTCGTACCTGATTATTGATTTCTTGATGAGATGTATATTTTGATTAAAAGAAAAAAGGGAAAAATATTTTTCTTGGTCTGTCCGGCTTAAAATTAGTTCTTTATTAATTGAAAAGGTTTCCAAACCGGCGGTATAGTCGATACTTTGAATAATACCAAAAAAAACTTCAATGTTGAGGGTGCCAAGTTCTTGAATTAAAGATTGAAAGTTCATAAATTAGATTCAAGCTATAAATCAAATATTTATTTAGGTTTATATATATAAACATGAACAACTAGTAAAGATTTTGATTTATTGAATTAAAGAGATTTTTATAGAAATTAAATCAATTTATAATTTTCATTTCAATTAAAAAGTGTGCAAAAAAAATAATGAAAAAAAATCAAAATAATAAAAATGTTGAATGATCTAAAGACCAAAATTTTGATCAAGATTGCATTGACGATAGATAGATAGAGCCCCAGTTTGACAGCCATCAGAAAGATTACTTATTTATTTATTTATTTATTTATTTTTTTTGAGTAAAATAAGTTTTGGAATAGTGATTTGTTTGGAGAATGTGTAGTTAAAAGTAGGAAAAATTTGGCTTACATACAAAATATTTAATTGTGAGAATGTATTACCGAAAATAAGTTTGAAAAAAAAAAAGGAGTTATTTTAAGGGTGATTAGCACAAAACGTCCCTACCTTTGGAGGTTTTTGTGGATAACGTCCCTACCTTTAGTTTTTTGGTGGATAACGTCCCTACCTTTACCATTTTTTGCGCAGAACGTCCTTCTGTCAATTCACCGTTAAAATGTTCCGTTAAATCAAATAAAATGGATCTTTTCTTTTTAAAATGCAGGGGTAATATCGTCCATCAACATTTTCTACACTGTGTAATCTCTCCCGCCTCTTCATTTTACGCATAACCGACCCTTTCTCTGGACGAAGCGAAGGGGACGACGCTGTTTCTTCTTCCTACCCAACCATATTTTGTGCACATTTCGGTTACCTTTTTTTCCTCTACGGTGATCACCCTCGTTGTCGCACAGTCGAAGCACGCTTGAGGAAATTTGAAACGAGCGAAGGTAAGAGAAGTTTGGGCTTGGATTTTTATGATTTCAAGTTAGGGATTCGGCCTTTTTTCATGATTTGGTGTTTTAATTGAATTTTCTACTGCTTTATTATTGTTATGCAGGCAGAGAAGGACCCATTACAGAATGGAAGTCCGAAGCTGCCAAACTTGCTCCGTCTTCACCCGAAGCCACTGAAGGAGATGAAATAGGCAGGGGTGAGTTACCACCCATTCCCAATTTTATCCTTACAAGTTATTGTGATTTGTGAATATGTGAAGAGATTTTGAAAAAAAAGCATTTTTGTGAGCATATGGGTTAAAATTTCTTACATATGGCCAATGGCAGGTATATGCTCCTTCCATGAGCAACATGTTACCTCCGATTTTGAGAGATCTTGGAGACAGTCCACCCATTTATGGTATAGTCTTACATCTATACATTTCTGCCTGCATTAATTTCTCCCAAAACTCCCCAATTTATTACTTGATATTGGTTTTCTAATTCCCTACCATTTGCATGCAGGTGCTAATTCTCCATATTTCACCGTTGAATTACACTACGGCGGCAAATTTTATGAAAAACCAAACAATTTGGTGTACGAAGGGGGCTATGTGGTTTTTATTGATTTCTTTTGTGCTGCGTTGTTTACGAAAGAGAATTTGATGAAATTCTTACGTGCAATTGGTGATGAAATATTGTTGGAGTTTTATTATAAGAAGCAAAGGATGAGTTTGGGAAAGGGGTTGACGAAATTGGAGAGTACAAGGGATATTGAGGAAATGCTTAAGAATAGGGAGGGCCATTCAACATTACACATATATGTCATAGCCCCAATGCAATCATATGCATTGCCGTTGCATGCGAATGAAGTTGATGATGACCAACCATTGGAAGGTTGTTATGTACCAATTGTTGAAGAGAACGAAGGAGCGGAGCCTGAAGTTGCTTGGTCAGATCAATTTTTTGAGGACAATGCT